>NC_053426.1:93022938-93054879 GCF_007990345.1 Gossypium hirsutum | reverse complement strand
AAAAAAAAAAAAAAAAAAAAGGATTATATGGATAAATGGATGTATTAAATGTTAGTAGGGTAACAGAGGACATGACGATTCTAGGTACAATTTATGGACAAATAAAAATACAAAGAAAAAAACCTATATGCAGTTACATTAAATTGCTTAATCTTAGTTATTATAAATTATTATGTACTAGTAAGGAGACGACTATTACCTGATATTAGGCATTTTAACGATAGTAGAAAGAAAACTAAATGAAGTAAATGCGAAAGACATGTAACGAGAGTAAGGAAAATATCATTAATGAAAAGGTCAATACAGGTGTACAACAAAAATTTTAATTTCCCTTTGATGGAGATAGCTACATTTTGGATTATCATTTCTAAGTCAGCTCTTTAGGAAGCAATCGTCACTCTTTCTTGAGATAAAAGATATTTCTACTAGAATTTCATCTTTTAGTTAAGTAAGTCCCCACAAAGCTCTACTTAAGTTAGAATGATGGCCAAACATTACACGATTATTAGTATGTGTCAATGCCTAAGGAATTACGTTCATGTACTAATTAGAGTGAAATCTATGTTCTTACTAGTTGATCATGATCACCCCACGATGGCTTAATTCAATTGGTGTGGGAATTATCGTTGCAATGGCTTACAAATGTTTTCAAGGTTTAATATAAGACGCATGCATCATTTTAAACACATACCATAATGTTGCAAAATATTTTCAACCATTTTTTTAATACAAAGATATTTATATATGAATGTTTTATTTTCAGTTCAAAATAGCAACAACTCTCCTATTGAACATACTCACTGAAATAAATTAAACGTAAATAACTATAAGGAATGGAAAAAGAACCTAATAATTGTCCTAGGCTGTGAGAAACTTAAAATAGTTCTTGATACTAAGTGCCCTCCGACTACTCAAGTTGAGGTTAGAAAACACTAGTAAGAGTATGATGAAATAGCTCATTGCTATATGCTGGCAAGCATGACCAATACTCTATATAAGCAACTAGAGAGCTATAAAACTACTAAAGATATTATAGATATGCTAGAAGCCATGTTCGGAGGCCAATCTACCTTGGCTTGATAATCTTCTATAACTAGCTAATGAATGCCAAGCAAAAGCTCGCAACTCTGATCAAATACCATATGATCACTCTCATGGGCTAATTTGTCGAGGTCACAGACAATTAGGCCAATTTGGACCAGAACACTCAATTGAGATGGTATTAAAAAGTTTGTGAAAGGATTTTGTTAGTTTTAGGGCCATATATAACATTGGCAACAAAAACCTAATGCTTACACAACTAATGAAGGAGTTACAATCTTATGAGTTAATGTTGAATGGCGGTCAACCGATCCAATAGTAGAATTGAATATGGTCATCACTTGTTTCTTAAAAGGAAAGGGAAACACAGTAAGAAAGGCAATGTTAAGGTCTTACGGCCACCACAAGTGAAAAGAAAGAGAACCATAAAGCCTAAAGACTTATCTAAGTTTAAATGCTTCTTCTATAGCAAGAAAGGCACTTCAAGGCAAACTATAAAGAGCGGAAGGAATACCTAGCTACCAAAGGCAAAAGTATGGAACTCTTGACGATAGAAGGTTGTTTAGTGGGAGATTCAATAGGCCACTGGGTCATTGATTTGGGAGTTACTAATCATGTTTGTGCTTCTCTATAAGGGTTTAAGGAGTCAAAAGATCTTTGAGATAAGAGCTTATCGTTGCGGTCTAGGAACGAGACAAGTGTGGTAGCTGAAGTAGTAGGAGATATACATTTTTATTATGATAATTTTAGGAAGACTATTTTAAGAGACGTTTTTTAGGTACCAAGTTTCAAAAGAAATTTAATTTTGTTGCATGTTTATATAAAGACGACTTGACCATGAATTTTAATAATGGAATTACAATATTTAGAAATCACAATCTTATCTGTAATGGATGAATGTCAAATAATCTTTATTTTATCAAACCAAAGATATACACACTACTTAAGATTGAAATATTGAATAAAAGGCTTAAAACTTCTCACTCTAATAAGGTGTACCTTTGACATTTGAGACTTGGTCATATTAATTGAGAAAGAATCACTAGACTTGTAAAAGATGACATCTTAAGTTCACTTAAAGAAGTTGATCTTCCACAATGTGAATCTTGCTTAGAAGGTAAGATGACTAAGCGATCTTTTAATACAAAAGGAACGAAAGCCAAAAAACCCTTAAAACTTGTGCACACTGACGTATACGGCCCCATGAGCGTCAGTGCATGAGTTGGTTACGAGTATTATATAACCTTTATTGATGACTATTCCAAATATAGGTATGTATACCTAATGCATTGCAAGAGTGAAACCTTTGATAAATTCAAAGAGTTCTATGCAGAAATGGAGAAACAACTAGGTTTACCCATAAAGGAACTTTGGTTTGATCGAGGTGGGGAATATTTATCTAATGAGTTCTTAAGGTACTTCATAGAGAATGAGATTCTATACCAATTAATCACTCCGAGCACTCCACAAAAGAATGGCATGGAAAAGAGAAGAAATTAAACGTTGTAGGTTCGATGTTAAGTTATTCAAAGCTACCAATATTTTTTTGGGATTCGTCGTAAAAACAACTTACTATATTTTGAATGATGTGCCAACTAAGGTAGTATAAAAAATCCCATACGAATTGCGGCATGGCAGGAAGCCGAATCTTAATCATTTTAGGATTTGGGATACCCAACTCACGTTTTGGATTAAGATGTGAGGAAGTTAGACTCACGGACAAAATTGTGCATGTTTGTAGGATATCCAAAATGAACAATGAGTGGTTTGTTTTATAACCCAAAAGAGCAAACTGTTATAGTGTCAACTCATACTACTTTCCTTGAAGAAAGTTACATGAATGACTTCAAACATTGGAGAAAAGAGGTACTCGATGAGGTTTTGGGAAATATACAAAACCTTACGAAAACGGTTACAAAACCAGCTCTTAATAGTAGACATGCAAATGATCAGCAACATAGAGAGCTTCGTCACAGTGGGAGAGTCTCTCGTAAGCCTGAGCTCTTCCAATTTGGCGGAAGTGTTTTTAACACTTAGTGTGGGAACTTGTAGACTTAACAGAAGGGATAAAACCTATAGGATGTAAGTGGAACTACAAAAGGAAAATAAATACAGATGGAAAAGTGGAAACCTATTAGGCCAAACTTGTAGCAAAATGTTATACTCAGAAAGAACGTATTGATTACAAAAAAACCTTCTCTCCGGTTGTCATGCTCAAGTCAATTCGCATACTGCTATCCATTGTGGCAACTTTTGATTATGAGATCTGGAAAATGGATGTCAGATAATGTTTTTGAACAACTATCTTGAAGAGAGCATCTACATGATGCAACCCACCAGATATATAGATAAAGGAAAAAAAGCATAAATTTTGCAAATTGCTTAGATTTGTATATGGAATTAAGCAAGTATCTCGCTCATGAAACCAAAGATTTGATTAAGCGATCAGGACTTTTGGATTTGAGCAAAACGTATATGAACTTTTTGTTTACAAACGTTTAGGGAATGGAAAGGTGGTATTTCTCGTTCTATATGTCGATGACATTCTACTCATTGGAAATGATGTAGGGATATTGTTATGAATTAAACTGTGGTTAACCCAACAATTTAACATGAAGGACTTGGGAGAAGCTAATTTTGTTCTAGGTATTCTAATCCTAAGGGATCGAAAGAACAAAGTGATAGAATTATCTTAGCCTTCATACATAGACAAGATATTGGAACGTTATGCAATTATTGATTCGAAAAAAGAAATCAACATTCTGTATTGGGATTTCATATCTCTATAGAAGACTGTCCTAACACAGCAAAAGAACGAGAAAACATGAGAAAGGTTTATTATGCTTCGGCAGTCGAAAGTCTCATGTATACTATGCCATGCACAAGCCTATGTATCTACTTTCCAATAGGGTTGGTAAGTCGATATTAGGCAAATTTAGGACCAAGGTACTGGTAAACAATTACGCATATACTTAAGTATTTATAGAGAATGATGCATTATATGCTTGTGTATTCCAAAAGAGATCTTACTCTTATTGAAAATACTGATTCTGACTTCCAAACGTTCAGGATTCGAGGAAATTGACATCGGACTGTGTTTTTGTCCTAAATTGTGGGTCTATAGCGTGAATAAGTGTCAAGCAGAGTTACAATGCTAACTTTACTGTGGAGGGCCGAATATGAGGTATGGAAAAGTTATAGCATTGTAACAGTGCAAATATAGCTAAACCTAAAAGAAACCACATAAGTATAAAACATGTTAAAGGAGACGAAAGTGTTTGCGAAATAGTGGATGTAGTCAAAATATCGCATCTGAGGACAAACCTTGGGGATTTGTTTAACCAAGACTCGTATAGCTAGAAAGCTCTTTGGGAAACATATGGAGGGCACAAGAATGCGAAACATGACTCATCTACTTCACTAGGGCAAGTGGGACACTGTTGGATCTGGTTTCCTAAGTGTAGTATTTTCATCAATACACATTTGTATTTTTTTCTGAATAGCTTGGTTAATAAAATAAATTCATTGATTACATCAATATAATTTGTATAATTTTCCTCACATGGTTTTTGCATGTAAAGCAAAATAAAAGCAAATATTGCTCATTGGTTGTCTAAATTTTTAACTAATACTAGGCAGTATTACGTAGTCAGATCGTCGCAGAGAAAGACAACTTGTATTAGTAGTTAAACCTAAACATGTCCTTATAGTCTAATTGAAAATGAGCAAATCAATTGAAAGACTAATATGTCGTCTATCAAGTCCAATTGGGGAGATGCCTTGTCTTGGGCATTGGAGCGGATGACTCCTATAAGGTAGAGACATAGATGTGACTAACTGGATTGACAATACATCGGACATGATCCAAGCAGAACAGATCCTAAATCTGTTTATGGATTTATTCACTTGTGACGTTCATAGTGTGACATATCTAAATCCTGAGTGGATGGCGGACTGTGTATGTATGACCCATACACTTTGATGTAAATAAAAGCCTGAGTTCAAATAGATAAGGAACTAAATGCTAGTGCGTTGGGTGTACGACTTCTGTAGTATGTAACGCCATTCACAATAGTAGAATTCATAGCCTAAAACATGGGTAAATGATATCCTCTCATTGGTATTACATGGTTGATAAAAGTAAACGTGGTCACGAGTTGTTCGTCTTTGTGATGGATGACTTGATTACTATTTGATAGTGATTGACTTTTCATGAAGGAAGATGTAATGGTTACCATGAGATAAAAATGATCATATTGGGAGAATGAATATTATCCTAAATAGATCAAGGATATCCTATGAGGGTAACACACTTATGACAAGGACATTGGACGAGCAGTGAATAGTTACTTTCATAATGGTATGTCGTTAAGGAGAGCTCAGTACGATACTATAGTGGAATGACTTCATGACTAAATGAGTTTATAATTAATAGGCGAAAAGCCGAAACTTAATTATAAATCATTTGATCCTCAACTACATATTTCCAATCGGTCCCTTTGCTAGCTCATTGAAACTAGAAATGAATTGCTTGTTTGAATAGCAATGAACATAATGAATAGAAAAAGAGAAATAAGAAACATTCAGAAATGATTATGGTTTTCTCCGAAATGGAAAATGGAATCATTCGAAAATGAATGTAGATTTCAAAAAATGAAAATGAAAACGGAAATGGAAACGAGGTCCCAAAATTGCAATTTTTGACACCACTGGAAACCGGGCCGTTACACAAATGGATAATGTCACATTTGATACTTATACCTTCATGAAACGTCTAATGGTACTTATACTTTAAAAAATGTCTAATGTGGTACCTAAACTATCAATATGTGTTTTTATTATGGTACTTGTACTTTTATAAAATATTCAATATGATACGTGTACTTTAAAAATATCCAATGTGGTACCTAACCTATCAATATGTGTTTTATTATGTTACACGACATTAACATCGTTAGTGAATTGCTAAACCACCCAATGAAAATTTGACATGAATTTTCTTTTCAAACCATTAAGTTCACATGGATAATATAATATTATGTGAAAAAATTAAATAAAACAAAGGGATAATGGCACCATTGCCCTATACTTTAGGGTTTGTTCTAATGTGGACCTTAAACTTTCAAAATGTGAATCTGGACAATTGTATGTCCAATTTCATTCTAGACTTAACTTTTAAATGGTTTTTATTAAATTTTAATTGCTTTTGAACTTTATTTAATATTTTTATAAAAATAATTTTTTAATTTTTTAAAAGAAATTAAGCTTTGAGGTGAATAAACCTAGACAACCATATGTACATGTTCATTCCAGTGAAAAAATTTTAAATATTCCTTTTAATTTTTTAAATTTTTTTGCTAACCAGTGCCATGTCAACAACTATCGCTGACATGGAGTGTCGCATCAATACCATTAACAACCACATTAGCTTTGTAAAGGTCAATATTAATTAAAGGACCTATTTAACTAGTTTTATTAATTTAGGGTTCAATTGGGTGTAAAAAAATTGTAAAGCCTTAATTGATTTTTTCAAAAAAGTTTAACAACCTTTTAAGCCATTAAAAAAGAAAAACCAAAGTGTTCTTAACTATGGTCAAAACATGGCAATTAAGCCTTAGCTAATGCAATATCTAAAGTGAGATCATACACATTATTTATCCTTTAACTATTAAAAGAAAGGTAAACTACATTTAACATAAATTAAATTATTAATAAGTTTACATTTTGGTAATTTAATTTTAAAAAGTTATAAAATGATCACTAAATTATTTGAAAGGATTGATTTAAATCATTAGCTTATTAAATTCATCTTTGTATACACTAATTGAAAGGATAAATTTCTCTACCTCTTCTATGATTTACTTTTTTTAATGAAATAATTTTAAATGTTTCGAAATTATAAACTGAATAATTTTTTTCTTCAACTTTCGACATCACTAATCAAATCAGCTTAAATTTAAAATATATATTCCTTTTACTCGCGATGAATGCTATTTTACCTATCGATAGATCCTGTGTTGAAGCTCACCAATTGACCTTTAAAATGAAATTCAAGTATTTTTTAACTTTTTTGAAACCAAGTTGAATGCATAATCAAATGAACAAAATGCAAATACTCAAAAACGGTCCTTAACATTTTCAAATTATCCCAAAAAAGAAAAACGCTCTAAAGAAAATTGGTTAAAACCCTAAAACTCTGGATCAATTTGGAAAGAAGGGAAGAAGAAGAAACTTGTTGAATATAATCAATGGCGAATCTTCCAATCGTGCAATTCGAGAAGAAGATAGTAGAAACAGTGGACCAAAATCCAGTGGTGGTGATCATAGGAGAGACCGGTTCGGGAAAGAGCACGCAGCTCTCTCAGATGCTCCACCGCAAGGGATACACTAATTCCGGAATCGTTTCCGTCACTCAGCCCCGTCGCGTCGCAGCCGTATCTGTTTCGAGGTACTGTTCCAAAGCTAACTAGGAACTGGAATGCTTTAGGAATTCGAAACATGTAATTTTTGCTGATACTTTGGCGTTTTGTCGTTCAAGGAAATTGAATAAATCCTTTTATTCTAACTATTTTATGCGCTTAGGCGAGTTGCGCAGGAGCTTGGTGTTCGACTTGGGGAAGAAGTAGGCTATGCTATTCGGTTTGAAGATAGAACTTCCGAAAGAACACAAATCAAGTAATACATTTTAGCTTAATTAGTATAGTTTTTTGTTTCAGTGCGTGTTGTTGTTGGCATTGCAATTGCCAAGTTTATTGGTTTCTTAGCTATGGTGTTGTAGATACCTTACTGATGGAGTGCTTCTTCGAGAAAGTCTGTCAAATCCGGAACTGAATCAGTATTCTGTAATTATTCTGGACGAGGCTCATGAGAGGAGTTTGAATACGTAAGGCTCACCTTGTATGCTGTTTCTATTATCTATACTTTGATTGTGTCCTTTTCATTTTGTTGATGCTGTACTTATAGAATCTTAAATTTCTCAGGGATATTTTGCTGGGGTTGATGAAACGCTTGGTTAGAAGACGTGCATCCAATTTAAAAGTTCTGATCACGTCAGCAACCCTTGATGGTGAAAAAGTGTCAAAGTTCTTTTCAGATTGTCCCTTGTTAACTGTCCCTGGAAAATTATTTCCTGTGGAAATATTCTACAGCAAGGAGCGACCTATAAGCTATCTTGAGTCTTCACTAAAAACAGCTATGGGTATGGTGTGAGTTTATCTTTATCACATATTCAGTTGTTGCAATCTTTTATTATGTATATATGCTGGCCAGTCCTTGTTGTTTAGCTAGGCTTGTGATGTGGTTGCTTTCATATGCCCAGATTTGCTGTAGTTACATGGTTATGTAGAAAGAAGCACTAGGATTTTTTGGTTCCTTGTATGATGACTTTTATCCCCTCTGGCATCCATTAAGAATTTACTGATAAATAGTTTTTTTGATGTACTTTAGTCGTGCAACTAAATGTCTAAGGCGTTAAGACACAATTCCCATCAGCTGTACCTTAACCTTGATTTGCAGGGAAAACTTTGGGTTTCTGGATTTCCTGGCTATCATATTTTGGTCATATGAGATCTTACTAAGCAATTGTTTTGGCAGATATACATGTTCGGGAACCAGAAGGTGACATCCTAATATTCATGACTGGACAGGCAAGCTTTCTCTCTCTCTCTCTCTCTCTTTTCTCTCTCACTTCATGGGGTGGCATTCTTTGCGGATTTAACTTTTATCTTTTTCGTGGTTATAACATTGATTCATTGATGATTTTAACTGATTCTTTTAAAGTTGAGTGGCCATTTATAGGATGATATAGAGAAGTTGGTATCAAAGCTGGAGGATAAAGTTCGAAGTCTAGAGGAAGGCTCCTGCATGGATGCTATCATTCTTCCTCTCCATGGTTCATTGCCACCTGAAATGCAGGTATAGTTTTGTCTCAAATTTTCTTTTCATCTCTGCCTCCTTTGCCCCATAGGAAATGAAATTAACTTAAGCTAGATTGTCTTGAGATGTAGATATTAGTAGTATTGAATTTCCGTAGTTTTGTGGCTGACATTTTTTTGGCTATGACCCAACAGGTGCGTGCATTCAGTCCTCCCCCTCCAAACTGTAGGCGTTTTGTTGTTGCCACAAACATAGCTGAAACTTCTTTGACAGTTGATGGTGTTGTGTAAGGAAACTTGATACTTGTAAATGTTGCTTATCAGTGCTTTCTGTTGTTCTGTTAATTTAATTTCCACAATTTGACCACCCGCCTTGCCCAAATTACTTGTTTCTACTCCAATTCTTCTTTTACATCTTGATAGCCTTGATCAGGTTAAAACTTTCTTAACCTGGGTGGAAAGGTTTTAGCATCCACTATTTAAAATTTCTAACTGTTCACGTGTTATTAGAGCATCTGAGCATGCACTGATAAGTTGGCTATATGGTGATGTAATTTCCTTAGAATCATTGCAAATATCAGTGACTTTTTATCTGTTGCAACACTTTTGACTGATTCTTCTATGGAGATGGAGAGCATTAAAGTCGAAGAGTATTAGGTTCAGGTTGTTGTCAGTCTTGCTCTTCTTTTAGTTTTTTAATCCTCCTGAATAGAAGACGGTGTAGATAACGAATTAAATGAGTGTTAATAATATGTAAAAAACCCCTCAATTTTGGTCTTTATAAACCAGCATTTTCTTTCTTAATTTGCCTAGAGCATGCGAATACTTCTACTTTTAGCAAACCAATTACCCTGTCATGATTATGTAGGTTTAACAAAATGAACAAATATAAACAAAGAAGCACTGCAGTCCTTGGTTTCCATGTCCAAAATAATCTAGTAAAATAGAGACATAACAGAGACAAGGCTATTCTGAATTTCTAGTGGAGGGCTTTTGTATTATAATTGTAATTCTATAAGGGATCAAACATATCAATGGTAGAGTGTTTCTTAATTGTTCCAATCAAATCACAGTGTTTTAGTTTAGTTTACTATCTTGTTCCTGTTGCTTCTTAATTTTACGATTTTCTACCTTGAGGAAGGCACTGAAATTTGGTCTTAAGGGTCCCACTACGCATTAAGACCTGTATATGGTCCAATGGTAACTATATTATTGTGATGCATTTTACTGTATGCCTAATTCTACCACCTGTTTTTGCACTTGGTCTCAGTTAATGATCAATTGCATTGATATGTTGATTGCTTCTCTCGAAAGTAATTATCTGTACATTGATAGGTATGTTATTGATTCTGGTTACGTGAAGCAACGGCAATATAACCCAGCAACTGGAATGTATTCCCTTGATGTTGTTCAAATTAGCAAGTAAGTGGATGACTTAATGTTTCTTTTGGCTTTTGCAGCATGTTCATGTGTTCCTAGTAGCACAACTTACAGTTGTGATTCTTTTTGGTCTTTATTTGTTTGCAAGTTCAGGCTTTCTTGCATGATCTAAGTTTTACTCTTATTTTGCATCAAACAAATTTATGTTCTTATCTTTCTTTTCTCACTTCAGTGATGATGAATTGTTAGTATTCTTGCCAATAACTTTTTTCCCTTCTTTCTGAATCTTTTTTTTTTTGTTCTTTGAGGGTACAAGCTAATCAACGTGCTGGACGAGCCGGAAGAACACGTCCCGGGAAGTGTTACCGTTTATACCCATCCAGGGTTTACCATGATGATTTCCTTGATGTAACAGTTCCTGAAATACAGCGATCTTCTCTTGCTGGCAGTGTTCTTTATCTAAAGTCATTGGACCTCCCTGATATTGATATTCTGAAGTTTGATTTTCTTGACCCCCCTTCTAGTAAGAATGCATTCTTATTGTGTTCAATTTTCTTATGGCATAAAGAAAGAACAAGCATTTGAGTGTCACTGTTTAAAATTTTCATTCTGTCAATATCTATATTTTACAGTTTCTGACGATGTTTCTCTTTAGAATTGAGGTATTGATTAAATATTTGGTTTAACTGTAGCCGAGTCATTAGAAGATGCTCTAAAGCAACTATATCTGATTGATGCCATTGATGAAAATGGATCGATAACTAGTATTGGGCGAACAATGGCCGGTAAGCTTTCAAACTTGCTTTCCAAGTATTACCATGCTTACTAAGTATGTTGGCATTAGTTGATAAATGCATGCTTAATTTGGTAGCAGTTGCTGGTTTTTTTTTTTTTTTGGCCTCAGTTGCGGATATGATTTCTATGGATGTAGCACCTCAAACTGGGACCTTGGTGGATATGAATTTGAGTAGAGTCAACCTCCTTTTGATCAATTACCAACCCTTTTCATGGAAGTAAACTCAAAATGGCCATCTTCTTTGATTCTTAGTTAACTCATGTCTTGAACTAGAAAGCCTACTACTGTCTATTACCATTCTAAGGAATTGTATTTTCCTGGAATGAAACTAACCCTTTCAATTGGTTCTCAGTTAACTCATGTCTCAAACTAGAAAACTTGAGTTCCTGTCTATTAAGATGTTAAGGAATTTTATTTACAAGGAATGGCCTTGGAAGATATGAATTTGGGTGCAGTCAACTTCCTGGTGATCTATTACAAGCCCTTTTCATGAAACCTGTCTCAGAATGGTCACCTTCATTGATTCCTAGTTAACTCATGTCAAGAATTGGCAAGCATGAGTTACTGTCTATTATAATACTAATGAATTTTATGTACCTTTAAATACTTTTTGTCTTGGTTAATCGCTATTCTTTGTGGCATATTATCTTAATGACTTGTATGCATAAAATAATATTCTTAGTGTTTTCTTCCCTGTCTGAAACTGCTCTACTTTGCATGTGTGCTCACTGAACAACAGAGCTCCCATTGGAACCTTCACTTTCGAGAACCTTAATTGAGGCAAATGAATATGGTTGCTTATCCCAGGCTCTGACTGTTGCAGCCATGTTATCAGCCGAAACAAATTTGCTTCCTGGTCGAAGGTTATTTCATTGAAAGTGTTTATGAGATTGTCTATTATAAAGATGGCGACTATAGCTTTTCCTATTATCTTTAACTTCCAGGCAGCTAGTTGAACTTAAATGTTCCCTAAACTGTACAAATTGTAATTTGTAGCTACTGCATGCTGATGTAGTACCTTATTTGGCAAAACCAAAAACTTTTAGGTCATTTATGTGTTTGGTCTAGTATCCGCAGTTCTACAAGTTTTCTTCAAGACTCATTTGATTAACTGGAAGGAAAATGAAATTACTTCATTTTATTTTGACAGATCTGATTTTTGGGGGATGGGTGGTTGGGGGCTAATGATATCCAAATTCCATCAAAATGAAGTCTGTATTTCCATATTTGCAAAGTTGTTTTTCACTTCTAATGCTTAATGATAGTTTGTAATTTGAAATAACTTAAAATTTTCTCTTACTGCAGCAAGAATAATGAGAAGAAAAGAAAATACCCTCCTTTGGAACTTCCTGATGGTTCTGGTTTTGGTGATCACATCCAGTTGTTACAGATCTATGAATGCTGGGATGAAAATGATTACGATATTGGTTGGTGCAAAGATTATGACTTACAGGTATGCTTCTTATCTTCCAATTGAGAAAACATGCATTTAGAAACAGTAAGACATTAGGCATGTCATTCCGATCGTTTAATGCTTTTCTTGGAACAATGATAAAAAATCTGCCCCAAGTACTTGATGCGCGTGCATAACATGTTGTTCTATTTTCAGATGGATCTTTCTGTGATTAGCAGAACTGCCCTAGATTTTCTGGATACATTAATGACGGAATATCTTTGATATTATTCTCATGCTAAATATGAATAACATATTTGGAACAACTAATTTTAGGTGCGAGGAATGATGTTTGTCAAAGAAGTTCGAAAGCAGTTATCGCAGATAATGCAGAAGATAGCAAAAGGTCAGCATTGATTTGACTTAGCGGTGATTTTTGGAGATTTTGCCTTTGTTAATTTGACTTGGCTTTATTTTGCATATTTACCACTCAATGTTCAACCAGAAGTAGATGTGTTTGATGCAATGTTTTTTAAACCAGACCGGTGGTCAAACCGGTCAGGCTGCTGGTCCGATTAAAAAACTATTAAAATTTAAAAAAAGTTAAAAAATACCGGTTCAACCAGTGTGCCGGTTCCCGATCTAACCGGTTCAAAGCCATTTTCTAGATTGGCCCCCCGGCCGATTCCCAGTCCAACCGGTCTGACTGGCTGGTGTGGTCCTGTTCAAACAACACTGGTTTGATGTCTTTGACCTTCTGCACCCTTAAGTCCGGTTCCTAGAGAAGAGATTTATGCTTGAAATAGTATCTTGGGAGCATAGTAGCGTTCTATGTTACTCAGACTTGAGTTTGTGTACCGGGGTGTGGGTATGTTTTCTAAGAGGGTGTGCTTAATCTTTTTTTTTCTAAGTTTTCTGTGTATTTGGAGCGTTTTTGGAGGGTCATATCTCCATACCCATATTCAGATGTGCATCAGACAGATGTCTGATATGGGAATAGAGTCAGATTATTGTAAGTAGCCTTAGCTTCCCGATCCAGAGTAGATAAACATTATTGAAAAATCCCTGCACGTCTTTCTTCAGAAATTTTGCAGTCATTAACCCAGTCTCCCTGTCTTTGCCATTTTCCTTCTACCTCGAAGTTTCTTTATTGCTGTAACGACTTATGCATCTGAAAAACAGGGTCCTCAGATGTACGAGTGAATCAAAATCAGAAAAGACGCCAGAGTTATAGGAATTTGAGGAAGGCATTGTCCATTGGCTTTGCAAGTCAGCTTGCTGAGCGGATGAGGCATCATAATGGCTTTCGAACACTGGGTTTTAAGCCCCAACTAGTGCAGGTATCAATTTTTTGTAATTTAACCTTGTGGTAGTTTTATTGCTTGAGAGAGCATCATATGGATTAGGTGGCTACAATTCCTTGGTTTAAAATTGGGTTTGAAGACATACATAGATACCAAAGAAAATTTGAACATTATCCAGTTTAGATTATGAAAAGCAGTAGCATTGAGCATCGAAGTTTGAAACAATTGACGAATCTTGATCTTTCAAGTATATTGTTGTTGAACTGTCACTAAAAGCAATTATTGTTGATGTTAGGTGCATCCTTCCTCTGTGCTAAAGCCAGATGATGATGGATTATATCCAAATTATGTTGTCTACCACGAACTTATTGCTACCTCACGCCCATATATGCGGAATGTGTGTGCTGTAGAGCGTCAATGGGTGATACCAATTTTAGAGAAACTTGACAAACTTGATGTCAGGAAATTAAGGTAAATCAGATTTGAGACTTATATAAAGATAATGCTCTTGTTTTCTGATCTAAGACTAAGCCCCTTGTTCTATCAAAAAAGATTTAGCACATAGTTTGGCTTTAACATTTTTCTTTTTTCATGAAGTGGTGGTGGATTGGGTCATGTAGAAGAGATTACTGAGGGAAACAAGTCAGACTTGCTGAAGAAGGAAGCTGTCATCGTTACAGCTCCAGAAGAGCAGGAAAGTAAAATTCAGGCAGCAAGGGAACGTTTTCTTGCTCGCAAGGGAAAGAAATGAGGTCAGGTATTATGTGTTAACGGATCAGTGCAGTGGGAGCTACTTGATTACTCAGTGGACATTCCAATTTTCAGAATTGCTGGTGGGACTGAGAATCATGTGCGTTTTGATTTTCCGGTTCCCACTATCTATTCTTTAGCACTTTGCTGATGGCATGTGAGCTTTATACATTCCTTGATGCTTATAGAGGACCTTGTTAAATGAGAGTATGGCCACAATATGCGTTGGTGGGAGGCAAGATTACGCTCTTTGTTCCTTCAGACAAATCACAAGAGTTTGGATGTGATTCTTGATTAATCTATATAACCTTATAATTTGAATATATTACTTGCCTCCACAGATGAAACTGAAGGAGGGATAAAGGCTAGCATTGCCCTGAACTTGTACCCAAAGGTCAAATTTACCGTTCTCCTCATAAATAGTTGTACTCTGGAAGTGTTTTACCCCATTTGTTTTAATACAGTCAATTTTAATGACAGAAAAGAGGAATGTTTGATGATTGTGTTTTTATTTTCATGGTTGAATACATGTTGAATACTAGATTTTACCAAAAAAAATGTTGGTTAGTATAAAGTAGGTTTTTTTAATGCTTTTTTTTGGGGGATAACTTGTTCAAATTCAATACTTGTGTTGTGGGAGGAAAATAAGCAGTTCTAATTTAAAAGACTTAGCTGGTTTTGTGAGGCCGAGGTTTTTTGATAGCTGCCGGTGCTGCCTAAAGGTAAACTACATGAATAAATTGAATTAATTTCTAATTTCGTTCAACAAACTCATTTTATTAATTCCTCTAATCACAGTGCAAGGAGTTGGTGGATGGAGAACGTGGGTTAATCTTTGGGGGTAAACTCCATATTCCATAAGCAAATTTTATATTCAGGATAGAGAAGAGACATACTACGTAGGAAACCCTAGGAAACTCTCCCTTTACCATTCCGCCTTGCTACTACTACACCATTCAGCAATGCAGCTGGTCAATTGAGACCATCAGTGAATTCTGCTTTCCCTCACTTTCTCCACTTAATCTTTCCTGAATTCAAGTCTTTCTCGATTCTCTTGTGTTTTCTTGGCTGAAACATGTAACTGCTCGAATATATAGTTGGAGGTCTTGAGTGACAAAGTTTAGACTACAGCCGAAAGTTTCTTTTGTTTTTCGGTTGCACTTTGGTGGCCGATTGTATGGCCGTTGAACAAATGATCATCATACACCCATTGCCCTCGGTCGTCTCCCTGAAGCAGATTTTGTTCATTTATTTCGGTAGGAAGTGGACAGGTCATGGAATAATAATCTTTCTATGGTCCATGGCTTGAGTCATGCTTTGATGTCATGTGATGATAGTCATGACGCTCTAGTCTTGTGGTGACTTGATTTTTCTAGTTTTTAGTGGCATTTTCTGTTGAAATTTCACGGGAACTCGATTTTGGTTGGGTTTCCATTGAATTTTTGTTGTTTTAGGTTAAAGAAATTTCCACTTCCATGACAGCAAGGATGTGTATAAAGACTCACATCAAGGGTCTGCCTCCTTACGGCTGAGAGTGTTGGGTTAATGTTGTTATTGGCGGGTAAGACTGATTCAGGCAATGGAAATCCTTTTCTTTGTAATAGAGTGGTAGGTTTTACTTGTCTTTGGAGACTGTCTCGTATGAGGCATAGATTTTCAACAGTTTTCTCCGCTTTGTATAGTTGGACCAGTTTGGTTTTGTTTGTAGTTCGTGGCTACTACATTGCTATATAGGCAGGTCTTCTATGCCTACCCAGGTCTACAATATAGCTCAACCGGTGTCTTTATGTAATGATGATAACTTTAAAAAGTTTCTTTAGAAACAAAGATTGATTGCAACAAGTGAAGAAGTCTCAAAAAAATTTGTCCCCAACCAATTACTGGACAAGGTATTTATGGCTTTTGCTACCCAACCCATCACCATATAACAGTGACGAAAGGACACATACACACCATGATGCAATATATATCTATGCTGCACTTGAAATTCAGTGAAATAGATAATTGAGTGGGAAATAGATCCGTCAGTGAATGCTGAAAAGGGTAGAATCAAGGATTTGTTAGTGCTAAATTTGGTACACCATACATTTTTGTTTTCTACTGACGCATGGAAGCATTGGGACCCCAAAAGCACTCTCACTGCCTGTTTATTGTATCCATGCCAATGCCGCTTTCCCAAAACGAGGATCATCCACCAGCATTTTTTTTTTCAAATATTCGGCTGTTCCAAAGAAAAACGTAGTATATATTTTCATTGGAGTTCTTTTTCTTTTAATGTTACAAGTTACACATTCGTTTTAGATGGAAGTAAATATTTATTTTTATTACTAATGCTTTTATACTTTTTATCTTGGTTTCAACACTTCTTGATGAACCACTCTATAACATGGGATGCTCTTGACATGCAATAGCGTGCATAATTCTGAATTACTTAAAAATGTTGTTGGAAATACATGCAACCATGTAAAAGTTGTGTAACTACCTTCAAAAGTTTGTTTTTGTTTTGTTCCGTCATATTCCTAGATTTCCGCCGTCTTCTGTAGTAGTTGTATGGTTGCTGATTTGGGCTTGGTGCGCTGGTGGCTGACCTGTTTGGGGTGGCTCGAATTTTCGGATTCCTCCGGCATCTCCCGACTAGCATTTGTTGATGCTTGGCTCTTTCCCAAAATGTGCTTTATTGTTTTTCTCCCATTCTTGTAAGCAAGATTTCTAGTAAAAATGGAAGCCATTCGGTAATGAAGATCATACGCACTAATGTTTTTCATTAGTGGAAAACATTAATGCTAACACCTATGTGAATGGTAATGATCCCTCCTCTATTTATGCTTTTAGAAGAGTTGACCGCTTATGTTTAGAATCATTGTCTTTGGTTGAATGTCATTGTTGTTCTGTATTTTGATTGTGTTTATGTTATGAAGTGAACCTTTTTTTCGTAAATAAACAAAAAAAAACCTTAAAAGGTTGGCAAGATTCCTAAATTACTCCATTATTGAAATGTCTTAGAAAGTATAACTTGAAGACTTAGAATATAGATATTATTAAAATGTACACTTTTAACTTTACCTTTCAATGAAATGTTTGTTTTCCTCCTAGTAAAACAAAAGGTACTCTTATATTTAAACATACAAGTAACACTTTGTTTATTAGAAATAATATCTAAGTGAAACTTTCATGTAATGCGTACTATTTATTAAGTATTTTATTGAATTAGTGCCACCCTTAATCGAATTACCAACTCGGTTAGAAAAATTATAGAAATGCTTTTTTGAAATTAAAATAGGTTATACTATTTGAGGGTATTTTAGTCTTTTTATTTAAACAAAAACTAATAAAAATATGGTGGGATTTGAACCCACACCAATTGTATTAATAAAATTATAAATTGACCCTCAACCAAAGTTTCAATTTAGTGTTTTCATACGTTTTTATTTTAATATGCGCAATTTATTACCTTCATTTTAATGACGTCATATTAATATGATATATTTATGTGTTGAAATTTAGTTTTATTTGTAATTCAATTTTTTTTAATATCATACATATTTCATATGTTATTATGATTAAATCATATGTTTATTATTTATTATATATTATTTTTAAAGTGTTGTACACGCATATGCGTGTAAGATTTCTAGCATTTGTAATTTGTTTAAATTGCATTATCCAATACTTGTAGCAAGTTCACTCTTTTTTTCTTTCTATAATTGTGCATTAATAACCTCTTTTGAGGCTTATAAATGGAGCTTTTTAATCTTTTTAGCTTATTTTAAATTCTCTTGTAAATTTCTCTAAAACAATCCTAACAACTACTAAAACTCACTTTTCATCGTATTTATTTTTCAGTGTCAGTTTGAATCTTTCTTTTCGTCATTTTTTCGCAACATTCAGTTTTACTGATTTTTAACGTTTTGTTTTTTTACATAAAAAAACTATTTACAAATTTTAAATTAATGTGAAAATAGATTAAAGTTAAGAATAATAATCCGAAAAGAGACACTAAATTTCAGGTTGATATAGGATGCCACCATATCCAGGCTGTTTCACTTTCATCCTCCGTAGCAAGCTGTTGAGAATTAAAGCTGTGGGTCAAATAAGCAAGGGAACCAGTGATCATGATGGGTATTAATCATTCTGGATGATGTATTGAATTGTAATTTTCTTGGACTCACTTTAGGATTAACCTAACCCTCCTGGCTCCTGCACGTTTCAAGTTCAACCACAAGTCTTTTAAACTTCTTCAATGATCTCATATCTATAATCTATAACTACTATTAAAATAGATACATGAAAATTACTTTACATGTTTCAGCTTGATTTTGTGATGCCTGTTTTATTTTATTTCATTTTCTTTTAAAATTTTTCGTGTACTTTTTATTAAATTGGATTGGATCGATCAATTAAATTGAGAATTGATTAAAGTAAAAAATTAAATTGATTGACTCAAAAAACCTATTAAACAAGTGATTGAATCTATTCTCTCTATGTTTATTTATATGAATTTTTAATAATTTATTTAATTAAATTGAACTAACTTATTAAATCATCGATTTTGATATTGAATATTTTGTCAGGTTCATTTTTATTTTTTTTATTTCATTTTAAATATTTTTATTAGATTAAGTTTAGAGAACTTTTCATTATTCTATTAATTTATAATTAATAATAAAAGTCTGACCAATTATTAAAAGTATTTAAAAAATTATTTTATTTTAAGTGGTTGATTCAATTGATAATTTTAAACTTTAAATTTTAAATATTTTATTTTCTCATTTAAATAAGCTTAAATAATATTTTATTACTTGATGATCTATTTATATTTCATGTTTGATAAACTAATAAAATATTCAAATTTAATTTTTAATGATACATTTGAAGTGATTGATTTATACATTTACTAGCTAGTAAAGTTTAAGATTAATTGCATCTAAAATTTTATTAAAATTTTATTTTAAATTTAAATTAGATAATATATTTAAAGAAATGATGTCTTTAAAATGTCCAATCGATAAATTTAACTTGCAAGCTAATAAAAGATACATGCCTAATCTTAGACTATCTCATAAATTTATAATTAACAAAATAAAATAAAATATTATAAAATCAAAAATAATATTTTAGATAAATCATATTTATTCAATTTTTTATTTTAAAAATATTATTTACTACTAATTAAATAAATTATAAAAAATAAAAATTCCCACGGGGTGTTGTTTCTAGTTACATATAAAACTTGAGATCACATAAACATTAAATAAATAGAAATATTTAAGAGTTTTAATTTTTCATTTTGATACAATAGAAACATACCTACATTACACATAAAACATTTGGTGTATTTCTATAATTTAAGCATAATACATTATCTTAAAAAAATTGATATTGAAAATTTAAATTGTGTAAAATTAACCATTATATTATCTTAAAATTGATTTTAATATATATGTAACCCTATATGATTGGTAGTTGTTGGGGATGATGTTAATTGCAAATGAGATAAGATAAACTCAAAAGAACATATTTAATCGGATTTATAATATTGAATATACATTAAGATATTAATTAATAATACATTGTAATGTCACTAATTTTATGGTTATGGGAAACCCAAAAGCAAAAGCTACTCTCAAAATCTTATAATATAAAAATCATACAAATGTCCAATTTACATGTGCTTGGTGATAATACATACAAAAGTATTAACTTAGCTAGGTTTGGATGGTTTAATATTATTAGGCCATGTGAGTGGCCCTTCCAAGAAATAAAGTTTCAAATTCCTCATTTTCTAAACATATTAACATGTATAAGGATTTTATTATTTAAAAATATAAAAAATATTTTTAATTTATCAGAGTAGGCTGATTTTTTTAAATAATTACAGGAGTAGGTCGATTTAAGGAAAATATTTCCAGCTGGAAGTGTTTTCAGGTGAAATGCAAAAAAACACTTCCAACTGGATGCGCTTTTCGCTTGTTACCAGTAAAACGTTTCTAGCTAGAAATTAAAATAGCCATTGCCCCCCAACCCCCCAACTGTAAATAAAAAAATAAAAAATAAAACCTATAAATACCTCCACCCTTACTCATCTCACAATATTCTCTCAAAATTCTCTCCTAAATTTATTACTTAAATTCTATTTCTATCTAGATTATATTTTTTATTAGAATTTTTATTAATATTTTTTGAAAATATTTTTTTATTAAAAATTAATTCATGTTCTATAATGAGCAATGGTCGGTTCTCTAATACGTCATGATGACAAGTACATTTTCTTCAATTAATTGCAAATGGTAAGAATATTTTTAATAAATTTCAATTTTGTTTAATTTTTTTAGTTCATTGTTATATTTTCACTTAATATTTTGTATATATTTTACGTAATTAGGCAGAAGATCGATTTTTACAATGCTATATCCGTAATCTACCCACTCCTCCATCATCGTTGATCGAACCTTACTTGAGGGAAGCTGATTTTTGGCACGTGGCCTTTGTAGATAGGGGGTGTAAGTTGTGGAGTGGTGGAGACCCAAGATGCACACATTCCATCTTCCATGCAGCGAGTGTACTATCATTCTGGAGGATGTGCATTTACAGTTGGGGTTATCAGTGGATGGGTCGGTAGTTACCGGGTCTGTTCACTCTGCTAATTGGGGAGGCGTATGAGACGATTTACGGAGGTCAGATCGAAATGAGTTGGTTACGAATAAATTTCGTGAGGTTGGATGAGGATTTGATTGAAGTCGAAAGAGAACGACATGTTGGGGCGTACATCCTTTAGAGCATCGGAGGCATCCTAATGTTGGATAAGTCACGAACACTAATTCATCTAAGGTGACTGCTGAAACTCGTCGACTTTAGAGGAGCGGGCGAACTTAGTTGGGGTCCCCTGTGTTGGTGACATTGTACCAAGAGATGTGCCGGGTGATGCAACCACGAAAAATCAAAATCGGTGGTTGCATTCTACTACTGCAATCATGGGCACTATATCGGCTGCCATTTTTACGTCTTCGAACGAACTACCTGTATACATTCCCACTCATAATAAAGTAAAATTCATTAGATATTATCATAATAAAATGATTTAAATTTAAATTATTATGCTAACGAGTTATTTTAATATGTGGAACCATGGGTCGAGTCACGTGAGATTACCTATTGAGCTTCAAGATATACGACTTCTATTAAATCGGAAGATAAGGTATCTATTGGTTTAAATTTGAACTATATAATATTAACGTAGTCAATTTTGTATTTAGTAGTATATATATAACTAATGTTTTTATCACGTTAATATAGTTTGAATGTACACCATACGAGGATCTAACAATTTGAGAAGTCATCCTTGAAGAATTCTTTGTGAATCTAAACACCTGGCACTTGAAGGCCCCATTGATAGTATACGATATTGTCGAGATGCACGAGATTGATAAAGTGTTGCGATAGTTCAGATTTCGACAATCGATTCCTGTGGCACCTTAAGACATTGATGGTTTACATCCTATCGACTTGCGGCGACTAGATGAGAATTCATTGGTATTCCACTCCTAACATATCAACATGTGGAATAATTGGTACATGCCATGGTTTAGGATCTATTGTCAGCCATATTTGTTGGGGGAAGAGGCGAGGGGTCGGCATCTCCATACGAGTAGGCCATGACGACCCCTTTTAAATCCAAAGATTAGTGAGATAGGTTTATCATTAGCGCTCACGCAAGAACCGACATCGATAGTCGTATCACCGATGCCCACACCACACACTGATTAGTATGTACCGTCTTATTCTGATGCATATTCTAACCCTATCATCTTCACACAAGCATCATATATTCCACCACATTTTTTTGCTTCTAATCCTATGCTAGGTTGGACTTTTAGACATCTGTCCCTACTGTATCACATGTCCATTCCATCTACTTTTTTGATGACAACGATACCGACGATGACGTATAGGCCATCTATGTTTCAAGCACCGACGGAAAGTCCACTTGTTATCCCATCAGTGCATAGGGCTAAATCATCTTGATGTTGTATCGCTTCACTGCTGCGACAAAACTATCTTTAGTGGAAAAACTCCTTACCCACTTCCAAATCACCCAAGTTCTATAAAGAACTTACGTGGCCAGGTCTTCTGTGTGGTAGTTCTGTAAACTCTAACCCATCTTCTGCCGATAGGTCAACATTGTGCATGTGCGCTGGAGGTGAGTACACTGTGAACCATGGATCTTCTTTTTCTTCTTCAACTTCACTCCCTTTACCGTCTTTTGGTTCAGTTGGAACAGGCTTCGATTTAAAAAATAATAATTTTGAACCGTCGACACCGAGCTCTTAGATTGGATCGGAATCAGATTCATTTTCATTTTCATTATTTGACCTACTAATATTTTTCGTGTTGAATGCCCCCTCATCGGTAGGGAGTACATCATCCCTTATCGTGTAGTTGTTAAAACATCCAGAATCACTGGTCGATTGTCAATCGGTGGAAGTTGATGTCATTCCTCAGCAAGTATTCCCAGCGTTAAATATTGATTGACCGAAGTTCATGTCTAATCCACTAACTGAGTGTCGTGCAAGGGTTATGTATTTCGTTCTACCATAAAAACCCAATTGTTCGGTGTTCTGCCTCTCGCAGTTGAAATATAAGGTCGAGACGAATAAGTGTCTTCCCATCGATGATTTTGGGATATCATAATGTGAACTTTTTAACAAGGTGGTAAACATACCACACAACTATGTCGTTGGACTATCGGCGTTTTCAACCGTTTTGCCCTTTCGAACAGGAACGGATGTCAATGTTTGAAGGCCTTCATCTGGCCTTGAAAATTCCATATACAACTGAAGAAACGGTGATCTGCTGTCAATATGCGTATGCACTATCGCCTCCAAGCCCCTAGCACCTTTGATATGAAAGCGTCATATCTCACAGGGTCAACCGAAGCATAAAATCGATACTTAATAGACAATACTCTCATCTGGTTGGATCCGACGATTTTTTGCCTAATTCTTGTCCAGAGTTTTGGCAACTATATGTTCTGGTTAAATGTCAGTTGTGTTGTGTTCTTCAATAAAAAAACCACGTCGTTCTCTGTGTCATGGATTTTCTGTCGTAATAAATAATAGTATTAATCTGCCCACTTATTTTGAACCAAATTTTCTATCGAAAGAAGTTAAAAAAAACATTATGAAAAAAAATAATCCTTCAAATAAATATTAACAACAAAAATCAATGCTTATGCTTACTTTTTATACAAATAGTATTGTTACTCCGACTTATGCCTTCCCTGCGAACTTCTATTCTTCTGAACTTATAAAAATTTTATTTCCTCATAAATGGCACCAGAGGCTAAAATATGTTACATTTATATCCCATGGCATGACCTCCTATTTGATTCTAAAAACAATCCTTGGATAGTGGGGGGTTAAAATTTGTAGAGACAAAATGCTCCAAGTAGGGCGCACTGTCAACAGAAGTATTGAGAGCACGTCTAGTTGAGGCGTTTTCAATGCTAACTTAGCTGGAAGCGCTTTTAGTACCTCTGCTGAAGTGCATCCTACTTGGAGCGTTTGTCTCTACAAATTTCAACCCTCACTAATTGAGAAATTTCACATAATATTTCAAATATTTCAGGGTTCCCGGGATATATTTTCAGAACCCATCTAGCAAAAAATAATGCACTGGATAAAAATTTTACTGAAATATCGAATCAAACAAAGATTAAAAAAAGGCAAAAAATTTTAAAACTAGTTTTGCATCCAAACCGAGTACTCCAAGTTTCGATTTTAAATTGATTTGCAAAAATGAAATTTGAATATACAATTTATGTAAATACTAATATTTTAAATATAGAATTCAATAATTACAATTATTATTATAAATATTTTATTAGTTTAAAATTTAAAACCCAAAACTATCCCTAAACACAATTCTACTTTCAAACCCTAATCTCAATATCTTAAACCCTAAAACCTTAGAAACCCTGAACCTTAGTATAACATGGGGAAAAACGCTTCTAGTTGGAAGCATTTTTTCTAAATCAACCTATTTTCGTAATTATTTCAAAAATCGACCTACTCTAATAAATTTAAAATATTTTCAACATTTTTGAGTAATAAAGTCATGTATAAGTTAGCACAAATAAATGTATGTCATGTTTAGAATTTTTTTATATAAATTGTATTAATATAATAGGTTCATGATATGTATATTACTCATGTTTAAATATATCAAATATTATCTTGATTTAATGATAAGGTTGAATCTTACGAAATTTTAAAATTTTTTGTTTGTGTCTCAACATGCTTAAATGATTTTTTTTGGTTTAAATTTTTATTTCAATTTAAATCTTGAAATACATGGGTCTTATTTATATTTATTTTAGGTTAAATTTATGTGTTATTCTAATTATTAACTTAATTATATTTTATAATGATTTATGTCAATTATAATTTTTGGGAGGTGATAATTTCTTTTCATAAGAAATTATTTTATGGATCCTTTCTACCACATCATCTTTCTAATTATTTAATGGCATTTTAATAATTTTTTTCAATGTCATTGATATATAATTTTAGTAATTT
The DNA here is from genome assembly GCF_007990345.1 of Gossypium hirsutum. Taxonomy (NCBI): domain Eukaryota; kingdom Viridiplantae; phylum Streptophyta; class Magnoliopsida; order Malvales; family Malvaceae; genus Gossypium; species Gossypium hirsutum. Next base: position 93,029,767 of record NC_053426.1, on the reverse strand, counting down.
TTTTTACCTTGAATCCTGAACCCCAAATTTAGAACCTTGAATCTTGAATTTATGACCCCAAACTTTAAATCCCAAATCTCAAATCCTAAACTTTGAACCACAAATACAAACTCGAGCTTGAATTGCGAACTTAGACTCGAGTTTAGGATTCAATGTTTGGGTTTAGGTTTGAGCTTTGAGGTTCAGTGTTCAAGATTCGAGGTTTAATATGTTGTGTTCAAGGTTCAAAATTCGAGATTCGAGATTCGGAGTTTAGAGTAAAAAAATATCAAAATTATGTATTAATGACATAGAAAAAATTATTGAAATACGATTAAATAATTAAAAAAATTATAAATGATGTGATGAGAAAAGTTAATAAAATAATTACAGGTGAAGGAGATGTTAAACTTTGGTAATAATAAATAAACTTGAATTTATCTTTACTAATAGTGTATAAATAATAAATAAATGCATTTTCCTTGCAAAGCATATTTGGTTTTTTCTTCAAACTTAAAATCTTATATAAATAGGGGAAGTTGAATTAACTCATCACGTGTCAAATGTGATAGATTTTTCATTATTAAAAAAGCTTAGAATCTTTTTTTCTTTACCAAAAACAAAAAGAAAACCATTGTTTAATGGTTGAAAAAGAAAGACAGAGACAGGAAGAAGTAGCTAGAAATCGATTTTTTTAAGAAGATTTTTTTATCAATCAAGTTCCAGAAGTTAACCATCTTTTATCTACCGACTATTTTTTTCCCCTTTTACTTTATGTTGTTTTCTACTCGCTTTTTATGTTTGTGGATTCAATTATCAATGATCAAATCCACGTTTAAAGCTTGTTTCCAAGAGGGAGGGACACGGTGATAACCTCCACTTTGTTGCAATAATTTGTTCACTTTCTGGTTGAAGCTCAACCTCAATGCTTCACAAAGAGCTTAGTATCAACCTTACCTCAACAAATTTCACTTAAGGCGGGTCTGCGAAATCCCAAAAGATATACAGGAAGAGTTTTTGTCGGAACTCGTTAATTTATTATCTTCCCAAGTCTTGTAATGCTCCATCTAATCATCTCACATTGGCTCCAACATTATTCTTAGTTGACAATTTACCACTCTCTTCCTTGCAACCGTGGAGTAGGGTGTTTGATGACTAAGACTCTTACCCAACTAATCTCTCTCTATTGATACCTCCTCTCAACACTTAAGCCAAAAGGATAAAATAGATAAAAACTCAACTACCCAGAATAAAAACACCTAGCTACATCCCTCTCCCAACCTCCTAATACCATCCCAAACTTCTATCCTTAGCAGTTCCCCACATCACCTACGATGTGAACCACCACCATTGTACACCCTAACATTTTATATAACTATATTGTTATAAAAATTAGTGTCATTTATGGGAAAAAAACAAAAAATTATGTCTCTACCCTTAGAGAACTATCATCATCATCATAAAAAACAAGGGTACCAAGATGCTATTCACTATCAACACTAAGGTGAACTTGAGGACCAAAGTCAAAACGATGTTGTAGAAGCTTATCATAAATCTTTTTCACAATTCCAATAATGGAACAACTATCATACATTTCCATTTTCTTTCATCGCCCATCAAAATGAAAGTTATTGCCAAAAGGCAAGAGTAGGAGAAGGTTTCATGCTTATCTTTAGTAGTATAAGGAGTTGCAATCCTAAAGTGAGTTTTTTTAGCCTAACTTCGGGAGTGCACTTGAGAAGGTGCTTTGAAAGACAAGAAGCAACCAAGCAGGAATAAGAGAAAAATCTCTGTGGAGCTAAAGATAGTCTTCGAGATGTCAACATAGTATTGACTTAGGGGCAACTGTTATACCCTTGCCACTCCTTTGTGCAAGTCAAGGTAAGACCTCCTCACCTTTCATGGAAGATAACCATAAGAGTTGATCAGAAGTAAAACAAAGAGAAAAAGCTTATGCCAAGAGCACTAGAACAATAAACCCCTTGTTCTCCTTTTGTCATTAAGAAATACAATAAAGTGATAAATGGGATAGTATATTGAATAGGCCTAACAATAAATATGGATAGCTTCATCAACAAACCCCTTATCAAGTCTCCTTATTGGGATCTATGAGTTTGCAGTACATGGAAAGTGGCGTGACTAAAAGAGAAGATTGTTTAAGTTTGCGCCATATCTCAAAGATAAAGAAAGATGAAAGCTTCATGCCAAAATGTAATAGCATTAGAGCCATTCAAGGTCATTTTTCATCTCTTTATTGGATAAGGAGATATAATAAAAATGTAAATCATTTGATTACATCGATTAAACTATCAAAGAGGAGAGTTATTGGGTGGGAGTAAGGGATAAAAAATACAAACAACACCATGCCTCCTTACATTCCTTAACTTCCACAATGATTTCTTTGGATTAGAGTCTTGAATGATGCAGTGAAAATAATTTTAAAGTATTAGCGCAAGCGAAGCTTATAAACATGCATAAACATATTGCCTCTTATAGAGAAGATATTTACGTTGGAGATTAAGTATGGTTTTCCATTAAGAAGATAGCCCTTCCATTAAGAATATAGCCCCCTAGTGAAGAACAAGTAAAGGCCTTTGCTAAGAAAAAGAAATCGACCCTTCTAAAGAGAAATATGACCAGATACAAATTGTTATTATCTCGAGCCACTAGGGTGAAAGAAACTTTAATGGAAAGGGAAATGGTAGGGAGATGAAGAAGGACAGGTTAAGAATAATAACGAAATGGTTGTAATGAGAAACCACATAATGGGATGTGGAAGCCTAACAACAAACCAAAAGGGGCCAGTGAGATACTTCCTTTGTGACAACCCATATATGATAAGGGATTGTTCAAAACAATCTGTGTTTTCTGTCATTGAAGGGGATGATGAGCTAGAAAAAGCATCATTAAAGTTTGGTTCGATCTTGGGTTTTGTCGAAGCCAAAAAGGGTCAGAGAGATTGAAAAAAGCCAGTGAAGTGCTTATTATGTTGTGGTCCACATAGGATGTTGGATTGTCCAGAGTGATCCAAGATTTCCACAATCACTAGAGAAGATGAATTGGAGCCAAAGAGTGAGGCTTTAAAGCTTGGGTTATTGATACTCAATTTTGCCAAAGAAAAGAAGGATTGCAAATAAAAAGAGTTGATTTTTATGGACATAAACATCCCAAGCCGAAGAAAAAGTGCTCTTATTGATACACGGGCATCAGACTTGTTCATATAAGAGAAAGTCATGGGTAAACTTAGTCTCTCAGTTAACAAATCGACTAAGAAGATCAAGACAGTAAATTCCAATGAGGTCTCAATTGTGGGAGTAACATAAGAAGTTTAGTTACAAATCAATGAATGGAAAGGCAAAGAAGACTTTGAGGTAATTCATTTAGATGCTTACGATTTTTTTAATTGAATTTTCTTAACCGAATTAATTCTCTTTTGGTTCATTTTGCCCATTGTATTTGTATATTAGATACTCGTCAATGACAATGCACCGTGTTGGTGAGTCATGATGAGAAAGGTGGAACCAAGGTATTGTCGAAAATCTAGTTAGTTAAGAATGTTCATCGTTGAAAGAGCATTGACTAAGTAGATCAAGGGGATCCCTATTGGATCTGGAGCCTTGAATGTAGTATATTTCGTTTATAAACTTGTAGTTTTTTCAGACAAATTGATTAATAAAACAATTCATGGATTACATTAATATACTTTGTATGATTGTTCTCATGTGGTTTTTGCATGCAAAACAAAATAGAAACAAATATTGGCTCACTAGTTGTCTAATGTTTAAACTAATACTAAGTTGTATTACATGGTCAGACCGTAATATGAAAAGACAGTTTGTATTAGTAGACGAACCTAAACATGTCCTTAGTCTAATCGAAAATGAGCAAACCGATTGAAAAACTAATATATCATTTATCAAGTCCAATTGAGGAGATGTTTTGTCTTAGGCATCAGAGTGGATGACTCCCAGAAGATAGAGACATAGATGTGACTGATTAGACTGACAATACATTGGAAAGGACCCAAAAGGAATAGATTCTAAATCCATTAATGGATTTATTCACTTGTGACGTTCATATTGTGGCATTCCTAAATCCTAATTGGATGACAGACTATGTATGTGTGATTGTATACTTTGGTGTAAGCAAAAGCATGAGTTCAAATAGGTAAGGAACTGAAAGCTGGTACGTTGGGTATCCAACTTCTGCAGTATGTAGTGTCACTCACAACAGTGGAATTCATAGCCTGAGATATGGGTAAATGATATCCTCTCATTGGCATTACATGGTTGATGAAAAGTAAACGTGGCCACGAGTTGTTCATCTTTATGATGAATAACTTGATTATTATTTTATAGTAATTGACTTTTCATGAAGGAAGATGTAACGGTTACCATGAGATAAAATAGGATCATATTGGGAAAACAAATTTATTGTTGGAAAAAATCCAGTTTGAAAACGGTTTTCTTGCATAGTGAAAAATTAAAATTTTGAAAATCAACCAGGTTTGTGATATTTATAACAATAAACCTTAGACCGAAATCGTACCTTTGTTTTTGAATAAGCAGATCCTTGATGTTTTTTGACTTTCAGCCAAATGATCTTCTCAGTTATTCTCGTACCACAAACTACTTCGAGTGTGGCCTTAAACCAATTGAATAAAAAAAACTAGAAAAAAAAATTCTTTCTTTTCGGGGTGAAAACAAAAATTTTCTCTTCTCAAATAAAAATCGACGGAATTGTTACTTTAGAAAAAATATATTTAATAGTTGAGAATAAATTCTCTCTATTTTTGGCAGATAAGCAATATCTTAAAGTTGTATGTAAACAACTCTACTGGTATCATCTATTTATAGGGAGAGAATATAGAACCCTTATTGAATTGTTGAGGTTTATTTCAAATAGAAAAACAACTTCCTAATCCAACTAGGAGAAGGAGAGGGCCTAATAGGTGTGCTTCCCCTCATATGTATTATTATGGAAATTTGGGTCTCTCATTATATTGAGGTCAAATTATATGTGTCTTATAAACTTTTAACTCAACACTTTATAATTTAATCCAACCTAATAACTATTTTTTCTATTTTCCAAAATAAATATTAATTTTTCAATTAAATAATTTTCTCATCCCAATTTTACCCCGAGTAAAATTATGATGATTTTACCCTGGTAAAATTTTTAAGAAAATATATTCAATATTTCACAACTCAACTTGTTTACTATGGCCGAATTGTTTATTTTCATTTTCGGGTTTTAAAACTGTTCAAAAAAACATAAACTCATTCTTCTGATCATTTCTGAGTAATCTAGGTACATTTGAAAATGAATCATTTCTCATTTTCATTTCCATTTCCATTTCCATTTTGAGAAAACCACTTTTATTTCCAAATGATTCAATTTCCCCATTTCGGAGAAAATCATAATCATTTCTGAATGTTTTCCCTTTCCCTTTCTCTATTTCTATTCATTTTATTCATTTTTGATTCAACACATGATTCATTTTTGGTTTCAACGAGCTAGCGAAGGAGCTAATTGCACATATGTAATTAGCATTCAAATGATTTATAATTAAGTTCTGACTTTTCGCCTATTAATTATAAACTCATTTAGTCATGAAGTCATTCCACTATAGCATCGTGATTGAGCTCTCCCTAACAACATACTATTACGAAAGCATCTACTCAGTACTAATCTAATGAACTTGTCATAAGTGTGTTACCCTCATAGGATATCCTTGACCTCTTTAGGATAATATCCATTTTCTCAATATGATCATATTTTATTTTATGGTAACTGTTACATCTTCCATCATGAAAATTCAATTACTATTAAATAATAATCAAGTCATTCATCACAAAGACGAACAACCTATTACCACTTTACTTTTCATCAACCATGTAATGCCAATCAGAGGATATCATTTACCCCGTGCCTCGGGATATGAATTCCACTGTTGTGAATGACGCTACATATTGCAGAAGTCATACACGCAACGCACCAACTTATGGTTTATTATCTATTCGAACCCAGGCTTTTACTTGCATCAAAATGTACGAGTCACGCATATATAGTTCTTCATCCACTCAGGATTTATGTATGTCGCACGATGAACATCACAAGTGAATAAATCCATAAACAGATTTAGGATCTATTCTTCTTGATTCTTGTCCAATGTATTGTCAGTCTAGTCAATCACATTTATGCCTTTATCTTTTGGGAGTCATCCACTCTGATGCCTAAGAAAAAACATCTCCCTAATTGGACTTAATAGACGATATATTAGTCTTTCAATCAATTTGCTCATTTTTTATTAGACTAAATACATGTCTAGATAGGGGTATTTAAACGGTTAACCGAACTTTTTAATCCTTTAACCGTTAACCGTTAACCGTTAACCAAACCAAACCAATTTTTTTTCAAAAAAAAAATAGTTGGACCAAAATATTTCGATTGGTTAATCGAATTAACTGAAATTTGTATGTTTTTATTTTTTTAGTTAAAACAAGTATAAAACATATAAAAATAAATAAACTGATAACGTTCATTTGACCAAATTATCTGAATTAATCGAATTAATCGAATTAACTGAATTAAAACTACATATAATTTGTATTATTAATTATGAAGTTCGATTAATTCGGTTGACTCAGTTAATTACCCAATTTCACACCGAATTAACCGATAATCGAACTTCTAAAAAATCATTAATTGACCTTCGACTGCATTAGATTGGCTAACTTAACGATTAATCGAACAAGATCGGTTTAATTAGTTAATTCGGTTTTAACCAAAATTGGAACACCCCTATGTTTAGGCTCGTCTACTAATATAAGTTGTCTTTTTGTATTAC
>NC_053426.1:92981234-93022438 GCF_007990345.1 Gossypium hirsutum | reverse complement strand
TGGGTTAAAGTATATTGTTAGTCTTTGTATTCTGATGATATTCACGAAACCAATTAAAAATACAATAAAAGTAAGTGCACTTATCGATAAATAGTATAGCTACAATGAGCAATATATCGTTCCCACAATGACTAAAAGTATTAGTAATTATCATCTTTCTATTATTTAAGCGACAAATTGAAGTGATTAAGTTAAACTAAAATTAACTAAATTAATTAACTACGAACTCGGCAAAGAACAAATCAAGAAAATAATCAAATAATAACCAAGAAGCGAAACAATACCAAAAAAGAGTCCACTTAGACTGCATTTGTCATTATCAATCTGAATTAAACAATTTATTCACTTAATATCTTGATCCTTAGAAATCCCTAAATTATGCTAGTATCTCTCTTCTCTTCAAGACTAAGAGCAACTGACTCTAGGTTGATTAATTTAAATTTCTTTATAATTAAAACCTCTATTATCGCATTAACTCGATCTATGGATTTCTCTATTAGATTTGACTCTAATCCAGTAGATTTATGTCTTCCTATTTCTAGGATTGCATGCAACTCCACTCAATTATGCTAAATCTACTTTAAATAGGGTCTATTCCTCCTCTGAATTAAGCACATCAAACATGAATTAATAATCCGGAAATATTAAATCTAGAATTAAACACACATAACTGAGAATAAGATTCAAGTATTTATTGCGTCAAACAGAAATCAAAAGACATAATTCATCATAGGGTTCATCTCCCTTAAGTATTTAGAAAATTAGTTTATAATCGCAAATAAAAACATTTCAAAGTCAGTATAACCACAAGAAATAGAAAAACTCATAATAAACTTCAAAGAAATCCAAAAGGAGATTTTCAATCTTGGTGGAAATATGTTTCAGAGTCGACTTTAATGACGTTTTCCGAATTGATTTCTTCAATCTTCTCTGATAGCCTCTTTTCCTCTTCTTATATTTTTATTTATAGGTTTTAAAATGCCTAAAAAACCTAAATATTGCGTTTTTCTGCGTGTCTGGAGTGCAAATCACAAAAACCACACAGTCTGGCACATGGTCGTGTTGCTCTTGAAATTTGCTCCAATTGTTTGATTTTCGCTCCATTTTTGCTCCTTTTTCTCCCAAATGCCCTCCTAAGTATAGAAAATGAATTTAAAAGGATTAGGAGTATAAAACTCACCATTTTTCATTGATTAATCACCCAAAAATGCATTAAGAACGAAATTAAAATATGTTATTTTTTGCACTTATCAAATATCCCATACTTAAGTATTTGCTTGTCCTCAAGCAAAATCCTCAAACCACAATAAAGTTAACTTTTCTCAATTTGTCATTTTCATCAATAATATCTCAAGATAATTCACAAACAATCATGCATTGATAATTCAACTAAAAGGACACTAAAGATTCAAACAATCCAAGTTGAAATTTTTAAAGCGCAAAAATATAGGTGTCTCCCATTATCCAAATAATTACCTTAAATTCAAAATCAACAAGAATTGGTATCCTCACCAAAGATTCACTCAAAGCACTCAAAGTGTTTAAGGTTCAAATATTAAGCACTCAACAGTCAAACAAGAAATGTCATTACCAAAGGCTTGCTTGAAAATCAAATCTCCACCACTATAAAATGAGATGACACACCAATCAAGAGGTTTTTAAAAGGTTGTAATGAGGCTTAGGTTAAGGGTAAGGAAAAGGCCAGAAAAGTTGGTTATAATCGAGATCGAGTTAATAAGTTACCAAACTAGAAAAAAATTAGTTGTTGAATTAACATAATTAACATCAACAAGACTAATCAAGAATAAAAATGAGCTTTTCAACATAATATGCAACTAATGATTCAAGCTCAATCAAATAAATATATGTTTTTTTAGAACAAGATTAAAATTCAACAGTTCAAGAAAAACAAAACATAGTTAGGCAACTAACCAAATCAAATCTTGACAAAAAGGGAGTCAATAAAATAGGAAAATTTTACAATAAACATATGGATTATCGGTTAACATTAACGGGTTAATAAAAAAATGTGTTAGGATCAACGGGGTTCACTATTTTTACAGGTTAAGTGGGTTAAAGCCTAAGTGTCTCTATCATCTTAGTATATCAAATCAATGGTGTGGTCTTGACATGCATAATCGAAGCAAGTTCTAAAATAACAAATTAAGTTGACACACTTATAACCAATAATAAAATGAGCATGAAAGAAAATATTTATAACACCCCTAACCCGTATCTATTACTAAAAAGGGTTTCTGAGCATTACTAAAATTTACAAATCAAATAAACATACATTTCATATCATATAACATTCATGTCAGAAACCAATCGAAATCAAACATATTGTCCCTTATACGAGCCCTCGGGGCCCAAAATACACGTTAGAAACAAGTCGGGACTAAATGAGGTACTCAAAGAATTTTTTAGAAAATAATGAAATTTTTTAAAGCTGCAGGGGTCACACGACTGTGAGGTTAGACCGTGTGATTCACACAGCTAAGAGACACACCCATGTCTTAGGCTATATGGACATTCGAAATAGGGACACACGGCCGTGTCCCAGCCCATGTCCGTGCTCATGTAACTCTCTAACTTGGATCACACGGCCAAGCCATACACCCGTGTGCTAGGCCGTGTGAGCATACTGACTTGCATTCTTAAGAAGATACAGGGGACACATGGTCGCGTCACTTGGCCGTGTTTCACATATGGCTGAGACACATGCCCATGTCTCTGCTCGTGTGGATGAAAATAGGTCATTTTTCAAGCCACATTTCTTACCCAATTTTACACCAGCCTAAACTCAACATATTGCACATCAACAAGCCATAACAAGACATTCAAAACAAGCTAAAAATCAAGTCTTAAACATGTATTATCACTATATACAACCAATATGCCCTTAGGCACCTCAAATGACAACTTAAAAACATGTCAACTAAGTATCTAAACTTACCTAAATAACCAAATATTTATATGTATAATCCCAAATAGTACCAAATATAGCATTCTAACAAACATCAATATGATAAGACCACATAAATATATATACATCAAAATATACCAAACACAAGCCATTTAAGTGGCTAATCTCAACAAAACACTTATATGCAAACAATGGCCAAATTAACCTATACATGCTATTATAACCGATATTAATTTACCAAAAGTACCAAAAGAGCCGATGGATAGTTTGAAATAGCTCCGACAAGCTTGCAACCCAAACGAGCTTTCGAATTACTATAAAACACGAAAAATAACATAGAGTAAGTATTTAAGCTTAGTAAGTTCGTATAACAAAGAAATTAACTTACCATTTAATCATATTTAAGGTAAGCATACAAAACATATCCAAACCAATTTTGCCAAAAGCCTAAACACATATCCGCAACAACCATGTTAGTTATGTAATTCAACCACTATACAAATTCCACATAAATGTAACATCTAAACCATGTATCCATATATCATATATACATCATTTTCATGTAATTAATGTAAATACCTCGTATTGAATTGTACAAACTCGTAATAGAACTATGCTCGTTCAACCATTTAGAATATCATTGGATACGCGGGTAGTACACACGAGGTGTACTGAATTATAATTCGTCAATGCATATACATGTATGCTCATACGAGCTATGAATCGATATGCTCTCACAAGTTGTGAATCGGTAAGCTCATTAGTAAGCTCTCACGAGCTACAAATAGGTAAGCTCATACGAGCTGTGGTGTGCCCACAACACATGCAAGACCTTAACCAAATCGGTAACCCTAATGACATGTCATTTGTATCCTGCAAATTCCTAAAGTTCAAACGGGACTCGGTAATCGTCGAATATGTGATCGGTATTTATACAAGGCAATTATACAACTCATATACATTTAATTCAATTAAAAACATATAAATATATAATTTAATTATACGAACTTACCTCGACGAGTGTATGTAGATACGGAGGCAACTAATCCGATATTTTCTATTTGCCTTGATCTAACTCTATACGAGGTCTGACCGGATCTATACGAATGAATTTAACTCATTTCAATATAATTCTCATTCAATTTAATCTAACATGAAATTTTGGAAAAATTAACATTTTTCCCTATACTTTTAATTCCTTTCTAATTTAGTCCCTAGGCTAAAAAAATGAAATTCATACAATTTAATCCTTACTCCATCCTAACCAATTTTTATACATATTAATAGCAGCCGATATATTTCACAAAATTCACAAATTTTACTATAAATTTATCACCTTTTTCAATTTAGCGACTAATTGATGATTTCACTAAAATTCTCTTTACAAAGTTGTTTATCTAAGAATAATCATTCATTTTCTATCATCAAACTTCAAAATTCAAGCATTTTCATCAATAGCAAAACCCTAATACTATAAAAATTTTGCAAATTAATCCCCAGCCTAGCTAGATTAAGCTACGATGATCTCGAAAACATAGAAATCATCAAAACGAAACAAAAATACATACCTAATTGAGCAAATAAGCTTTCCTAAATTTCAAGCTTCCATGACTAGGTTTTCTTCTTTCTTTTTTTTTAATTTTGGCGGAAGATGATGATAATAGATGATAATAGTTTATTTTATTTTATTTATCATAACTTTAATAACTAATTTCCAAAATTAAACTTAACAGTTCATTCAATTTCCAATATTGACTACTCATGCTTATCCACTAACAACTTTAATTGCTAATTCTTATATAAGGACCTCCAATTTAAAATTCTATAGCTAATACATTTAGCTATTAGAACTTAACTTTTGCACTTTACTCAATTTAGTCCCTTTTATCAAATTAAGTATGTAAACATTAAAATTTCTTAACGAAATTTTTATACGGTATTTCTATCATACTTTAGCCCATAAAATAATAATAAAATAACTTTTTTGACTTCAGATTTATGGTCCCGAAACCACTATTCTGATTTCACTGAAAATGGGTTGTTACAACTCTCCCCCTAAAGGAATTTTCGTCCCCGAAAATCTTATCGGTAAAGAGGTTCGGATATTGCTTTATCATAGTTTCCTTGAGGTCCCAGGTAGCTTCTTCTATTTCGTGTCACTGCAAGAGAACTTTTACTAAAGCTACTTTTTTTTCTTAATTCTTTCACCTCTCGTACCAGAATTCTGATCGGTATGTCATATCAGGCTGAATCTCAACATCCATCAGGGAGATAACATGTGAAGGGTCAGATCAATACCGTCATAACATAGACACGTGAAAGACATTGTGAATCTTTTCTAGTTCTGACGGTAAAGCTAATCGATACGTAAGAGGTCTGATTCTTTCAGTAATCTCATATAACCCAATAAATCGCGGAAACATCTTTCCTTTACAACCCAATTGATGAACTTTGTTCTAGGGGGAAACTTTCAAAAATATCCTGTCACCGACTTGAAACTCTATTTCTTTACGTTTAAGATCTGCATAAGATTTCTGACTATCTAAAGTTGCTTTAAGCTATCTTGGATCACTTTTACTTTTTCCTCATTTTCGCGAATCAAATCAACTCCGTGTATCTTTTTCTCACTGAGCTCAATCCAATATAATAGAGTTTGGTATTTGCAATCGTGCAGAGCCACATACAGTTCCATCTTTATGCTCAACTAAAAATTATTATTATACGCGAATTCGACTAACAGTAAGTATTTCTCCCAATTACCTTAAAACTCTAAAACACAACACCGATGCATATTTTCAAGAATATGAATCACATGCTTGGACTGACCATCGATCTGAAGGTGAAATGCGGTGCTAAAATGTAATCACGTACCCAGAGCTTCTTGTAACTTTCTCCAAAATCTCGATGTGAATCGTGGATCTCTATCCGAAATAATGGAAACAAGTACTCCGTGTAATCTGACAATCTTCGAAACATATAACTCAGCTAATCTGTCAAGTGAGAAATCTGTACATATCGTAATAAAATTTGTAGACTTCATCAAACAATCAACGATAACCCAAATGGTATCTTTCTTTTTCGGAGATAGGGGTAACCCTGATATAAAATCCATAGTAACTCTATCCTATTTCCACTCCAGTATCATTACTGGTTGTAATAGTCCCGAAGGTACTTGATGTTCAGTTTTAACTTGCTGACATATCAAACATCTAGTTACAAAATAAAAAATGTCATTTTTCATTCCCGGCCACCAGTATATATGTTTCAAATCATTGTACATTTTGTTACTCCTCGGATGAACAGACAAGCTAGCACTATGAGCTTCGTGCAAAATTTTCTATATAAGCTCTGGATTCTTTGGTACACAAACTCTAACTTTGAATAACAAACAATCATCGGGTCCTATCTAAAATTCTGAATCAAAAGTCGACTCACTTTATACCCGTTTAGCTAACATCTCACTATCACATTTCTGAGCTTCGCAGATCTGTTGTAAAAACATTGGTTTAGCTTGTAACTCGACTAAAATCAGGCCATCAACAAATAGTGATAGTTGGGTATTCATAGCTCGCAGAACAAAAAAGGATTTTCTACTCAAAGCATCAGCCATTACGTTTGTTTTTCCAGGATGATAATCAATAATTAACTTTTAATCTTTCAAAAGTTTGAGCCATCTAGCTGTCTTAGATTCAAATCTTTCTGTGACATCAGATACTTTAAACTCTTGTGATCGGTAAATATATGACATTTTTCACCGAACAAATGGTGTTGCCAGGTTTTCAATGCAAAGACAATAGCTGCCAACTCTAAGTCATGTGTTGGATAGTTCTTTTCATGTGGCTTTAATTTTCTGGAAGTATGAGCTATTAGTTTACCTTCTTGCATCAAAACACAGCCTAATCCATTCAATGACGCATCACTGAAAATAAAAAATTCCTTACCCGATTCAGGCTGAACCAGAACTGGTACTTCGGTCAACAGTGCTTTCAACTAGTTAAAACTTTGCTCACATTTATCAAACTATTCAAACTTCACATTTTTCTGTAATAGTCGTGTCACCAGTATAGCTATCATCGAAAACCCTTTTACAAATCTCCGGTAATAACCAGTTAATCCTAAAAAACTTCTGACTTCAGATGCGTTTCTCGGTGGTTTCCAGTTAACAATAGTTGAAATTTTATTCGGATCAAATTTGATGCCTTCAGCAGATACTATGTGTCCCAGAAAACCAACTTTTCGAAGCCAAAACTTACATTTGCTAAATATAGCAAACAGTTATTTATCTCGTAAATTTTGTAGAAAAATTCTTAGATGTTCGACATGTTCAATCTCATTTCGAGAATATATCAGAACATCATCAATAAATACCACAACAAATCTATCTAAATACGGTCTGAAAATTCTATTCATCAAATCTATCAATACTGCAGGTGCGTTAGTTAAACCAAATGGCATCACAAGAAATTCATAATGTCCGTACCTGGTTCTGAATGTCGTTTTTGGCACATTCGAATCTTTCACTCGTAACTGATAATAGCCAGAACGAATATCATTTTTCGAGAACACTGTGGCACCTTTCAACTGATCAAACAAATCATCAATACGAGGTAGTGGATATTTATTCTTGATTGTAACCTTGTTGAGCTAACGATAGTCAATATATAATCTCATCGACCTGTCCTTTTTCTTCACAAATAGAAACGGTGCATCCTAAGGTGAAAAACTAGGTCGAGCAAAACCCCTATCAGTTAACTCTTGCGACTGTGCTTTCAACTCTTTTAACTCTGTAGGAGTCATTCTGTATGGTGCTATCGAAATCGATGTTGTTCCCGGTATAAGTTCTATAGCAAATTCGACTTCTCTGATCGGTGGTAATCTAGGTTATTTCTCTGGAAACACATCAGGATACTCGCAAACCACTGGCACTGATTCAAGCTTCAACTCAAGCACTTTAGTATCCAATACATAAGCAAGGTAAGTATTACAATCTTTTCTCATATATTTCTCTAATGACATAGCTGATATCACAATAGATAACCCATTCAATTTATCTGATTTAATATGAAGCATCTCACTATTCTAACATTTTAATATGATAAGCCTTGGTTTACAATTTACCACAACATCATGTAGAGTTAGCCAATCCATACCTAAAATTACATCGAATTCATCGAATGGTAATAGCATCAAATCAACAGAAAAACTGTAACCTTGAGTCAATAATGGACAGTTCTTGCAAACTTTATCAACTAACACATACTGGCTTAGAAGGTTCGATACTTTAACCACAAATTCAATGGACTCAATAGGTAAATTTTTACTAGACACTAAATTTGTGCAAACATATGAATGACTCGATCCAGGATCAATTAAAATAGTTACATCGGTATCAATAAGAGAGAAAGAACCGGTAATAACATCTGGCGCAGTAGCAACTTGGCACGTACGAATAGCATAAGCCCTAGCTGATGTTTGTGCCTCAAACCTTACAGTAGAGTCTTTCATTACACTTCGGATACCAGTCACATTTTCAGGATTACAAGATGGTCTACTTCTCGCAACTATGTTCATGGCCTCAACGTTTGAATATTATCTTTCTCAGATTTCTTCAGGCAATCTCTAATATAGTGGTCAAAGGAACCACATCTGAAACATGCTCCGCTCTTCATTCAACACTCACCATAATGTGGCTTGTTACAGTGCTTGCACTTGGGTCTGTTATTTCTAGTATTAGCCATACTCGCTACAGATGTAGCCTGAGATTTAGGACTAAAGCATCGAGTACCTCTGTCTCTATTGGAGTATTCCACAGTAGTAGAATGGTACTGATTTTTTTATATTTCTTCAATGCTAACTGGTATGACTTTACAATTAATCTCTTGCTTGAATCCCTGGCTTCAGTCTCAACGTGTCTTTTCTCTTTGCTCAGCTCTTCAGCTTTTTATGCCCAATCAACTAGTACAAAAAATTCTTTCAACTCGACGATCCCGACTAATAGTTTTATATCTTCGTTTAAGCCATCTTCAAATCGCTTACACATTGCAATCTCAGTCAGAATACATTCTCGAGCATATTTGCTCAATCTAACAAATTCATGTTCATATTCAAACACTATTATACGACCCTGTTTAAGCTCCAAAAACTCTTTATGTTTCTAGTTGAGAAACCTCTAACTGATATATTTCTTGCGAAACTCAGTTTGAAAGAATTCATAAGTAATCCTCTCTTTTGGCACTACAGAAGTCAATGTATTCCACCATTGGTAAGTTGAATCTTTTAATAGAGATACCGCACACTTAAGACATTCAGCTAGTGAATAAGATAATTCATCAAGAACTCTGATGGTATTCTCTAACCAGAATTCAGCTCTCTCAGAATCATCATCGGCAGTAGCTCAGAATTCTTCAGCACCGTACTTACAGATCTTATTAATAGGAGGCTTACCAACTCTGATAGATTTCGTATTTTGAGGAATAGCGGGAATCAATTGAGGAACAGGAGGGGTGGAGGTTATTGAGCCACCGGATTCATTCATACAAACTTAGTGAACCACTCATTCATCATCTGGAAGAAGGCTTCTTTAGCCTTGCCTCCCTGGCCCTCAGATACGGGCCTCATACCACTCAAAGCTACTCCTTGAACGGAGGCTTGAGCATTACTCTCTACTTCACCGAAATCAGCTTGGTTAGATGTCATTGCTATATAAAAACATGTTTTAAAACGATCAAGAGATATCACACTATCACAAGTTATATAATGGCATGTATAGCTAGACTCGTATACGCTACGTTCAGTTCGAGAATCAACTAAATTGGAGATCTAATACCAATAAATGTAACACCCCTAACCCGTATCCATCACCGAAACAAGGTGACGGAGCATTATCAGAGTTTACAGATCAAATAAACAGACATTTCATATCATATAACATTCATGTCAGAAACAAATCAAAATCAAACATATTCTCCCTTATACGAGCCCTCGGGGCCCAAAATACGAATTAGAAACAAGTCGGGACTAAATCAGGTACTCAAAGAATTTTTCAGAAAACATTGAAATTTTTCAAAGCTGCAGGGGTGACACGGTCGTGTGGCCAAACCGTGTGATTCACACGGCCAAGAGACACACCCGTGTCTTAGGTCGTGTGGAGATTCGAAATAGGGACACACTGTATCCAGCCCGTGTCTGTGCCCGTGAAACTCTTTGACTTAGGTCACACGGCCAAGCCATACGCCCATGTGCTAGCCGTGTGGAAGAAAATAGGTCATTTTCCAAACCACATTTCTCACCCAATTTGACACCAACCTAAACTCGACATATTGCACATAAACAAGTCATAACAAGATATTCAAAACAAGCTAAAAATCAAGTCTTAAACACGTATTATCACCATATACAACAAATATTCCCTTAGGCACCTTACACGGCAACTTAAAAACATGTCAACCAAGTATCCAAACTTACCTAAATAATCAAATATATATGTATAATCCCAAATAGTACCAAATATACCATTCTAACAAACATCAATATGATAAGACCACATAAATATATACACATCAAATATACCAAACACAAGCCATTTAAGTGGCTAATATCAACAAAACACTATAGTGTGAAATAGCTCCGACAAGCTTCCAACTTGAACGAGCTTTTGAATTACTATAAAACATGAAAATAACACGGAGTAAGCATTTAAGCTTACTAAGTTCGTATAACAAAGAAATTAACTTACCATTTAATCACAGTTAAGGTAAGCATACAAAATATATCCAAACCAATTTGGCCAAAAGCCTAAACACATATCCACAACAACAATGTTAGTCATATAATTCAACCACTATTCAAATTCCACATACATGTAACATCTATACCATGTGTCTATATATCATATATAAATCATTTCCATGTAATTCATGTAAATACCTCATATTGAACTCTATAAACTAGTAATAGAGCTATACTCGTTGAACCATTTAGAATATCATTGGATACGTGGGTAGTACACATAAGGTGTATTGAACTGTAATTCGTCAATTCATATACATGTATGCTCATACGAGTTATGAATCGGTATGCTCTCACAAGCTATGAATCGATAAGCTCATAGAGCTGAGAACCAGTATGCTCTCACGAGTCGTAAATTGGTAAGCTTATTCGAGCTGTGGTGTGTCCGTAACACATGCAGGATCTTAACCAAATCGGTAACCCTAATGACATGCCATTTGTATCCTGCGAATTCCTAAGGTTCAAACGGAACTCAGTAATCGTCGAATATGCAATCAATATTTATGCATCGCAATTAAACAAATCACATACATATAATTCAGTTTCAAACATGTAAATATACAATTTAATTACACGAACTTACATCAACGAGTGTACATAGATACGAAGGCAACTAATCCAATATTTTCTCTTTGCCTTGATCTAACTCTGTACAAGGTCTGATAGGACTATACGAATGAATTTAACTCATTTCAATATAATTCTCATTGAATTTAATCCAACATGGAATTTTGGCAAAATTACCATTTTCGCTACTCTTTTAATTCCTTTGTAATTTAGTCCCTAAGCACAAAAAAATGAAATTCATTCAATTTAATCCTTACTCAAGCCTGGCCAATTTTTATAAATATTAATAGCAGCCCATATATGTCACAAAATTCACATTACTACAAATTTATCATATTTTTCAATTTAGCCACTAATTGAATATTACACTAAAATTCTCTTTACAAAAGTTGTTTATCTAACAATAATCATTCATTCTTTATCATCAAACTTCAAAACTCAAGCATATTTATCAATAGCAAAACTCTAATACTATAATAGTTTTGCAAATTAATCCCCGGGCTAGCTAGATTAAGCTATAACGACCTCGGAAACATAGAAATCATCAAAAATAGAAGAAAAAAAATACATACCTAATTGTGCAAAATAAGCTTGCCTAAATTTTAAGCTTCCATGTCTAGGTTTTCTTCTCTCTGTTTTTTTTTTTAAAATTTTGGTGGAAGATGATGATAATAGATGATAATAGTTTATTTTATTTTTATCATAACTTTAATCACTAATTTCCAAAATTAACCTTAATAATTCATTCAATTTCCAATAATGACTACTCATGCTTATCTACTAACAAATTTAATGGCTAATTACTATATAAGGACCTCCAATTTAAAATTATATAACTATTTAATGCCTTTAGCTATTAGAACTCAACTTTTGCAATTTACGCAATTTAGTCCATTTGATCAAATTAAGTATGTAAACGGTAAAATTTCTTAACAAAATTTTTATATGGTATTTCTATCATATTGTATCCCATAAAATAATAATAAAATAAATTTTTTGACTTCGAATTTGTGATCCTGAAACTACTGTTTCAATTTCACTAAAAACGGCCTATTACAATATATGCTCTATAGGCTCAAAAACTCACAAAAAATGGTTTTGATGTCAAACTTGCAAATTCAAAATTTCCAGATAATTCTTCAATTTAGGGAGACAACCTGAAATATGATTTCTGAAAAACAACTTATCATACTTGACTCTCTCATGTCTTAAAGATTGAATCAATTAATGCACAAATATCCACAAAGAAATCCAAAACAACATCAATAAAAATTCTAAATTTTAAAACAATTCACTCTATAGCGGGTATGAGAAAATTACTTAAATACAACAAATAATTCAGAGATTTTATCACAAATATAAACAACCTCCCCACGCTTTAGATGTACATTGCCCTCAATGTACAAACAGATATAAGTACAGAATAAGCACAATATCAAAAGAGAGGGGGAGAACTAAAACTACCCTAAATATAAATGAAATCACCAGAATAGAGAAAACCATAATTATGAGCAAATCTAAATATAGTGCATGTTTCTAAGCAACTAACAAGAAGATAAACACAAATAAATAAGAAGATTTAGAGGTTACAAACTCAAATAAAAAACCCATCATCAAAATAAGAAAAAAAACATAGTTCAAAATAAAATAAAATAAACTAAAGAAGTCTAGCCAAAAGTAAAACAACCGGAAAGAAAAATAGAAGTTCAACTATAAATAAAATAAATAAAACAAAAGTAGATCAGTGATCATCATCGTGAGATGTGTCGAGAATGTAAGGCGCAGGATCAGTAGGAGAAATATGACGATGCTAACATATCTGTTGCAAAGTTGCATCAATGCTATCAAATCCCTCAAAGCATTGTTGCTTGAAACGGGTGAATCGTTCAGAAAGATCCTCGAGTGTAATGGTAGAAGTAGCGATAGGGAAACTCAGAGATGGAGAATGAGGTGGATCCTCATTGTGAAAAGGATCATTTTCGGGAAAGTCCCTATGCTCACCCTGAGGGTCAGAATAAGATAATCTATATCGAAGAGGACTCACGCCACGCTGTCACTCGATTATCCTCATGTGACTCATAATTGATAATCCCTGCGGGGTCTTCCGTCTAACCAGTGTAAATGAGGATGACTGTATCGGAGAATCAAGGAGGCTAAAATGTCGTGCAAGATGAGTCACATAAGGGCCCAAACTGATAGGACCTTTCCTATTATGGTCAGATTGATGGTGAAATGATAGGGCAACGAAGTGGCAAGATCGAAAGTGCGTTGCACCGTCATGCTCCAAAGAAAATAAGCGTCAAATGTACCAATGAATCCAGTGCTCCCCCTCCAACCAGTTAACATATGTGCCAAGATAGCATAAATATAGCGCAATACTAGAGGTAAGAAAGTCACATTCAACCGACTTGGGTCATATGGCGTCGCACTAGTAGCAAGTTCTGTCCAGTATCAAGACAGCGAATTATAGATGTGCAGGTATAAGGTGAGGAACCACTTGGCACTTATGAAATCCTCAGAATAGAGTCCAAGGGTAGCTATGAAATTTGAAACACTAAAATAATGCATCATACCACCGAGTCGAAAAGAAATAGTGTGAGGTTCATCATGTCACGACATCACGTGCTGCAGAACATATGTCGAACAAAACTCTAGTGTAAGCTCCAAGTAAGTGGGCTTGATGATAGATAAGAATCTATCCTAAGGAGTTGTCTCGATCAGGGCGCACTCTATCAACTAAGTGTACTGTCTGTAATGCCTCTCAGTCTATGCAATGCCCTAAACCCAAGGGTCTCCTCCTAGGAAACTTATATAGGTCCTCGTGAGGGCGTAGTGTAAATCGCAGGCAAGGATGGTGTGTGTCGGAGGATGGCCTAAGGATGAGGTCGCATCTGGAGTTTTCTACTTTTTCGAAGTGGGGACGGTGGCTTTAGTCTTACCTCGTGTATTTGTCATTATGTGCCTGAAAGAAAATATAACAACCTAATATCAAAGAAACAGTAAAATATGCACCACTAATGAATATAGCAGAAAAGAAAACAGGTTAGCATGCAAAGATTAAAACACAGCAACAGGAATAATCACAATACGAAAACCAAAATATAATACTAATAGAGCAATAACCTACTCCTAAAACGACAAGGAAAAACAAAAACGAAACAGAATAAAACAAAAACTCTACTAATATTAAACTACAATTATTAAACTAATAATAATATTATTAATCTAATGATTTAAGCAAAAGCAAACCGCAACTAATGATAATAAACAAAACAATAATAGTAATAATAAAACTATATTAAGCACAATGATAATAATGAACCTAAGAAGAATAATAAAAAGAAAAAAATAACAATAACAAAAATAATAATAAATAATAAATAAAATAAAATAAAATAAAAGAGGGGAGCCAAATGGTGGGGAACAATAGGGAGTAGTCAACGGTGATCGACAGTCAGAGGACAAACAACGACGGGGCACAAGCTAAAAAATAGCCAGAAACAGAGACTAAGAGGGTTGTACAACGGGGATAGGGTGAGGGAATGAGGGATGGGTCGATGGGCTATGGTGTTTGGTGTCTTGGGTGCAGATTAGGAAAGGATGCAATAATGAGTATGGAGGGAACGGGGTTGTGGTTGGTTGAAACGGTAAGGGGGAAGGGAAAGGAAAAGAAATGGGAGAATGAGGTGTCCAGTCGGCGGCGCTAAAGGAGAGGGGAGAAGGGAGCGGCAAGGGGATAGAGGAAAGGACAGGGGAAAAGGATTAGTTCAGAGATGGAGAGGAAAGTTGAGGGGGAAGGACGGGGAGGGGTTTGAATGACGATGAAAAGAGGTAGGGAAAGGATATCGACGGCAATGATTTTGACTTGTTTAAGGGAGGAACGACGGCTGGTAGATGAGGAAGAAGACAAAACAAAAATAAAAAATTAGAGTTTTTAAGGGGGTACGGTCATGTGAAGGCCTGTGTTGGGCCATACGGCTGTGTCACATGCCTGTATGTGCACTCTCAACCTGTGTATCAATTCAAAATTTAATAAAAATGAAGCTCAGTCTTGAAACGGCCTAAGACATGCTTGTGTGCCCAAGCCGTGTCTCACACACTGTTGTGTGTCAGGGCATCTGTGATCATCCTTCGCTTCTCTCACGCCCATGTGAGAGACCGTGTGGTGGACACGGTTTCACACACGCCAATGTGGTAGGCCTTGTATTTCATACGGTTGTGTCTTTCGCCCGTGTAACTCACTATTTTGAAATGAAATTGAAAAATATATTCCAGTATGGACACAACTTAAAACATGCCTGTGTGTCCAAGCCATATGTCACATACGGTCGTGTCACCAGGTTGTATAGATCATTTTAGACTGCATAACAATTGAAACCTAGAATAATTATATCCTAATACGTACACAGCCCAAGACACACTCGTATGTCAAGGCCATGCAACTCACACAGCCATGTCTTCAAATCGTGTAAGTCTCTGCTACTATGTGTGTTACAAAAACTTTGGGAAAAAATTAGCTTTGGTATGCATGTAGCCTAGGACACGGCCATGTGTCTCGGCCATGTCACCAACCCATGTGTACCACTTCCAACAATACGGTTCACCTTTTTTTTTAAACAAATTAAACATACAACAAAATTAAGGGAATTAACAAAATTGAAACACTCGGATTGCCTCTTAAGAAGCGATTATTTCAAGTAAAAGCTCAACTTTCCTATTTTCCCTACGATTGATTCAGATTTTGGAGCTGAAGCTTCTCTCTCTCTATATTAATATCACCTCCAATATAATATTTGATTCAATGACCGTTTACCTTAAATGTGTCGTATTCAAGATGTGTTACCTCTATTGTACCATAGAGAAAAATAATTTTTACCACATAAAGACCTGGCCATCTCTATTTTAGCTTTCCAAGAACCAATTTGAGCCTTGGATTATATAGAAGCACTCGATCTACAACTGTGAATTATTTGGGCTGCTTTAAACGAGCATCATGGCATTTCTTCTTTTCTTCTTTGTATAATTTCAAGCTCTCGTAAGCATTTGCTCGTCATTCGTCTAACTCATTTAGTTGTAACAGTCTTTTATCACCTGCAAGTTTAGGATCGAAATTCAAAAATTTTATTGCTCAAAATACTTTATGTTCAAGTTCTAATGGTAAGTGATAGCTCTTCCCATAAATAAGTCTATATGGGGATGTTCCTATAGGTGTTTTATATGCATTCCTATAAGCCCATAAAGCATCATCTAATTTTAAAGCCCAGTCCTTCACATTTGTCTCTACAGTCTTTTTTAGGTTGCGTTTCAGTTCTTGGTTCGACACTTCAACTTGCCCACTAGTTTGAGGATGATAAGGAGTGGTTGTTCTATGATGTACACAATATTTCTTAAAAATCTTATCAAATTGAGTGTTACAAAAATGTGTACCCCTATCGCTAATGATTGCTCGAGGTGTTCCAAAATGAGTAAATAGTTTCTTAAGAAATGTAACAGGTCGTTTTCAGTTAAATCGCAACAATAGTTTTCAGACCACAAATTTGATGAGTAAATTATTATTTTTTTATTATTTTAATTCCTATAGAATGTTAGAAAGGTTGTAAAAAATTTCGTTAAGAAATTATGACATTTGCATGCTTAATTACGTAAAAAGGACTAAATTATAAAAAGTGCAAAAGTGGAGTTCTAGTATCTAAAGGTGTTAAATAGCTATAAAACTTCAATGTGAGTGTCTTAAATGGTAATTAGACCATTTAATATGTTAGTGGGTTTTTATGGACATAGAATTAAGTGTTTTTAAAGTTAAAAATGAAGGTTAATTTGGTAAATTAATAAATAAGTTAAAGTAAAATAATGCAAACAATTGTATCACTTCCTAAACAACCTTCTTCACTGGAATTAAGAAATAAAAACCTTCATTTTTCACCTTGAAGGTTTTGGTATGTCCAAGTGTTGCATGTAAGTGATTATTAATCATTTTTTTAATTATTTCTATGTTTTTAAACTCGTTGTAGCTTAATCTAGCTAGCCCGGAGGTCAATTTGCAAAATTGTTAAAGATTTAGGATTTTTCCATGAATATTTTTGCATTATTCTTGATGTTTTATGAAAGATTTTGAATCCTTGTTAATAAATAAACAAGTTTTGTAAAGTGATTTTTGATGAAATTGTCATTTAGGAACTTATTGGTAAAAATGATAAAAGTTCATGGTGAATTTATGAAATGATGGTTTGTATGAATTGATATAGGTCCCTGGTGAATTCGACTAGCATGAGTTGAGGATTAAAATGCTTAAATTTCAATTTATGAACTTAACAACTAAATTGCAAAAAGTTAAAATATTAGGGGGAAAATGGTATTTTTGTAAAAAATGAAATATGGACTGAATTGAATAATAAAAGTATTGAATAATAAAAGTATTAAATGGATTCAATTTGCCTATTTAGATCAAGATAGACCTTGTATGGATTTAGATCGGGGAAATGCTAAAGCCTCGGATCAGTTTATCTCGTTCCTACGTATTTTTCATCGAGGTAAGTTCGTATGATTAAATATCGTTTTAATATTATAATGAGTTATATGTTAATGTGTTAATTGTCATGTAACCAAATGATGTATATCCAACGATGTCACGACGGTTATCGAGACCTGTTTGAACCTTAGGAATTCGTAGTATACAAATGACATGTCATTAGCATTTTCATGTTTTAGGTGTTGGTCTTGAATGTCCTACCGGTGGTTGAAGTCCTGCATTTGTTGCAGATACTCCACAACCTGTGTGAGCAGCATTGTGTAGCTTACGTTTCGACCCATAGCTCATGTGAGCAGGCACATTTCACAACTCATGTGAGCAATGACGTAAAGGAAAGGCTATAATTATATGTTTTGCACACTTCGTGTGAGCTCCCTGAGTATCCGATGATATTCTTAATGGTTCAACGGGCATAAAAAAGGAAAGGAACAATAAGTGTGCAAATTAACTAAACCATGTATTATGAAAAGGATTGAAATGGTAAGCTTCAATGGAAGTATACTTATGTTCATGAAAATGATGAGTTCAAATGACATATGTTCATGTATAATGACTTACCTTATGTTAATTCAAGTGAATTATGTTTGAATGCACTAACCTGTGTTGATAATGGTGTTTAGGCTTGTGTCAGGCTTGTGGTTGAATTATGTTGCACTTAATCTTAATGTTATGTATTGAAATGGTAAGTTATGTTCACGGTTTACTAACTTACTAAGCATTATGTACTTACGTAGTTTTCTTTCTTATGTTTTTCTTATAATCAGAAGCTCGATTAGTTTGGAAGTTCGTCGAAGATCTATCACACTATCCCGCGAATATATCAGTAGTTTTTGATGTTTTGGCCAAGGTTATAATGGCATGTATAGGTGAACTTGTGTTTGATGTTTAGTTAAATGCTTAGATGTTGATTTTGGTATGTATGAGTTGGTTGTTCTGATACCATTTTGATGATGGTTGAATTCAGTCAATTTGGTAAATATGATGCATGAATGGTATGGCTCAAATGGTAAGTTTATGTTGAAGTGATATAGGTCAAGTTATGATATGTTTTGATATGGAAATGAACTAGATGATTATGAATGAAATATGGTCAACTATATGTATATGTTTAGGTAAATTTGTATGTTTGCATGTGAGGTGACTTTTATGGCATATTGGTTGAATGGATTTGGTCATTTCATGCATGTTTTGGTAAAGTTTTGATGCTTTGGTCATGTGCACAAAAATGCTTTTAGGTACATGCTTGATTTGGTGATGGAATGGCTTGATTTTGGCTAATTTCAAGTCCACACGGCCTAAGACAGGCGTAAGACTTAGCCGTGCGTGACACACGGCCAGCCGATACGGTCATGTGTCTCCTGTAAGTTTTAATGCATGCAGGTCCAGCTGTTACGCTGTAATAGTCTGATTTAGACCCTAATCGGAACAGTAGTTTCAGGACCACAAATCTGAGTCAAAAAAATATTTAAATATTATTATTCATTTTTATTATATGTGAATTTGCATGTGTGAAAATTTCGTACGAAAATTTGATTGTTTGTGTGATTAATTTGATAAAAGGACTTAATCGCGTAAGTTGAAAACTTGATAGTTTAAATCATAAAGGTTGATTTGATAGTGGCTTTTTAATATGGAGTATTTATGTTGCAAATAATCCTTTATTTTTGTAATGGCCGAATGTACACTTAATGCATATGTTTATGATATTATTTTTATAAGGTTAAATAAATAAAATATGTTAAATGTTAACATATAATATATTAAAACATAAAAAAATAATAAAGCCATGTATTCATACTTTGTTATTGCCGAAAATAAAAGAAGAAAGAAAAGAAAAAAGAAACAAGGTATTCGGCCGTTGTTGGTTCAATTTTAAGGTATGTTTTGTTTCGGTTTTTGATGATTTTTACGTTTTTGAGATCGTTGCTTCGAATACTACCCGACCCATGCTTGAATTTTTTATTTTGGTGAATATTTTATGTTATGCCATTGATGAATAATTGTGTTTTGTGATGTTTGATGATGAAATATTAAAAATATATTTTAGATTAACATATTTTGTATTGGAGTTTTTGATGATTTTGAGTTATTAAAATTAAATTGCAAAAATAATAAATTGAAGGACTAAAATGAAAAATAAATGAAATATATGGACTAGTATGAGTATGTTGAAAATTCAGCTCAACTATGTTGTTGTGAGATTTGGTGTATTTTGTGTTTTGTGCAATTTGGGCTAAATTGTAAAAGTATGAAATATCAGGGGTAAAATGGTAATTTGCCCATTTATGTGTTGTTGGATTATATTGAATGAAATTTTATTTAAATGAGGTTAATTTGAAATTATATAGATCAAGAACAAAGGAAATCGGACTTGGATCGGGGAAAAACAAAAATAGTCGAATAGCCGATTCGTAACGTCCGTCGATATCCGAGGTAAGTTTTTAAGCAATTAAACATGGATTATTTTGAACATAGAATGTTTTACTATGATAGTTCAAATTTTATAATCTATTATTATGTTAGTCGAATGTGATATATATAAATGATTTAATGTAATTGAGTTTTATTCGATTGATTTCAAAACCATGAAAGTGTGTATGTGTTACATGGAATATTGAACTACTCGATATGTGAAATGTTGTGGAATGATTCTATAATTTGGAAATTCAGGCTTTGAGCCTAGCAAGCTTTGTGCTGGTGACATTGATTGGGCTTCATGCCTAGCAGGCTTATTACCGATGAATAAATATCAGACCTTGGGTCTAGCAGGCTTTGTGCCGGTGTGTAATTCAGGCTTATGCCTAGCAGGTTTTATACCGGTGATTTGTTTTCAATTCTATGATTATAAGAGTTCAAGTTACTATGGATATTGAGCAAGTGAAATTGAGTTGAATGATATTGTATATGTTCGGCCACATAGGTAAGTATATGTGAGCTTATATTGAACTTGAATATTCGATTACATGTGAGTTTATATTGAATTTGTGTATTCGGTCATATGTGAAGTTAACTTGAATGTGCATATTCGGCTATATGTGATGTTCTATTGAATTTGAACTATAGGTTACATATAATGTTTTATTTAACTTTTATATATTCGGCCATATGTGAGTCCATTAAGAATTTTGTGTATTCGGCCATACATGTAAGTGCTAATGTGATAACATATTTGTTCTTGTATAATCGGCTATATAGGAAATATATATATATGGTGATATATATTCAATTTTGAAACGGCTAAAGTATCTTAATGTGTTAATGTGTAATATTATTGATATAATTCGGTTAGTTTCATGTTTTGATTATTCATTGAGTTGTTTATTGTGCTTAAAGCTTACTAAGCTAAGTTGGCTTACTCTGTGTGTTTGTTTATTTTGTTTTATAGATTTTGGTTGTAAGTCACAAGCTCAGGGATCGTTATCGAAGTCATCCACACTATCATCAACTTTCGGTACTATTAAAAGTTTATTTTCGAACTTATGGCATATATAGGCTAATATGTATTTTGTTCAGCTTTGAATATGTGTATATATATATTGAGCCATGCGAATATGGCTTATCTTTAGAGTTTGGATATGGTAATGCTTGGCAATGGTTTATCTCATTTTGATTATAATGATATGTGAAGTGAATGAAAAGTAAATGTGAATGGTATTACATGTGCAGGTAATAGCTTGAAATGATAAGTGGAATTGGCTATGGTTGGTCGCTTGGTTTTGATATGTTTAAATATAAATAAATATGGTTTGATGATTTGATTTTGATATATGTTTATTCATTTATAAACATGAGCTCAGGTGTTAGCATGTTTAATGTATACCAGAAATGCATGATATGAGGCATGCCTATATTCGAATATGCAAATATTAGTTTAGTTCAGTTTGCATGGAA
Organism: Gossypium hirsutum; assembly: GCF_007990345.1. Lineage (NCBI taxonomy): Eukaryota > Viridiplantae > Streptophyta > Magnoliopsida > Malvales > Malvaceae > Gossypium > Gossypium hirsutum. Next base: position 93,000,737 of record NC_053426.1, on the reverse strand, counting down.
AAAAATGTATAAGTACTATAATTAGTTATGAGTTTATTAATGGTGAATTATTGAGATTTTATTGTTTAATAAAGTTTGTAAGTGAGACATTGATAAATGACCATTTGAATAGTGATTTTATGCAATAGTACACCATGAGCATTATATACATTTTTACAAAATTGATAATTATGTGTATGTATATACATGTACTTTGATTGTTAATTCGAATGATGGTTTGGGTATATAATGAAAGTATATGTGTATGTTTATATTTGTTAATGAAAATGTGATTATTTGAAAGGTATAGATTTGGTTAAATTTTGAGGTATGATTTGTAAATGCAATATGATAAATAAAGCATGTTTAATATTTAATTAGCCATATGCTTTATATATATTTATGAGTATGAATTGTATGAATATGTGAATGTTGGAATTTTATTTTTGCTCAATAATTCCTCATAACCCTAATCCAGCGACGGGTACGGGTTGGGGGTGTTACATACACAGCCTAGCACACGAGCGTGTGGAGCCATTTCGTGAGTTACATAGCCTACCACAAGGGCGTGTGGCTTGGCCGTGTGACCCAACTCAGAAAGTTACATGGGTGAGGACACGACCTAACCACAAGGCCAGTGACCCATGGAGTCCAAATTTTCTAATTTTTTCTTTAACTTTCCAAATGTTTCCAAATTAGTCCCCAATTGTTTTTAAATTATTTTTAAGGCCACGGGGGCTCGATTTAGGGACGATATGTACATGAGTGAATGTTTTATATCATGTTATGTCAATGTATAAAATGTACGATTTAATGTTCAAATTGTACAGTAATGCTTTGAAACCCTATTTCGACGACGGATACGAGTTAGGAGTGTTACAAGAAATTTAACGACCACCCTAGCATTATTAGTTGGTAAAGTTTGAGCTTCAACCTATTTTGATACATAATCGACTACTACCAGTATGTATTTATTACCATAAGAACTAGAAAACAGTCCCATGAAATTAATATCCCAAATGTCAAAAATTTCACAAGAAAGCATGTAAGTTTGAGGCATTCCATCACATTTGAAAATATTACCTGTTCTTTGATATCTACCACAAGAAGCGACATACCTGTTAGCATCTTTGAATAGTTTAGGCCAATAAAAACCTAATCCAAGTGCTTTATGTGCTGCCCTGATCTCACTGTAGTGTCCTCCTGTCGGTCCCGAATTACAATTTATTCACTTCTGGTTTCGAAACACACCTTTGAATTACCTGATCTGCACACACACGAAAAAGAAAAAGATCCTTGCAAAAATAGTTTTTCACATCAGCAAAGAATCACTTCTTTTGATGATGAGTCAACCCTTTTGGTAAAATGTTAACAACCAAATAATTCACGATATTTGCAAACTAAAGGCCTTCAGAATCGGTTATAGCAAAGAGTCGTTCTTCAAGAAACGAGTCATTTATCTCCTTCTCATTAAGCTACTCAAGATAGGGATTCTCAAGTTTCGAAAGGTAGTCTACTACAAGATTTTCAGCCCCTTTCTTATCTTTAATTTCTAAATCAAATTCCTGCAATAACAAAATCCACCTTATAAGTCAAAGTTTTGCATCCGGTTTAGTGAAAAGGTAGCAAGAGCGGAGTGGTCAGTGTACACAACTTTAGACAGTATTAAATAAGGTCTAAATTTATCAAATGCAAAAATCACATCTAGCAATTCTTTTTTGGTAGTGGTGTAATTCTCACTTCGTTGTCCAAGAACTGTACCTACGGCAAAATCATTTCATCACACATTAATACAAAAGGTAAATTCCAATCAAGTGCGACAATAATCGGGGCATTAATTAATTTGTCCTTAAGAACATTAAACGCCTCCAAACATTTCTAACTGAATTTGAATGGCATATCTTTTTCTAGCAAATTAGTTAAAAGCTTATCTATTTTAGAAAAATCTTTGATAAAACTTCTATAGAACTCAATATGTCCTAAGAAACTTCTAATAACCTTAATTGAATTAGGGGGAGGTAATTTTTCGATAGTTTCCATTTTCGATTTATCAACCTCGATCCCTTTACTAGAAATTTTATGGTCCAAAATAATCTCTTCTTGAACCATGAAGTGACATTTTTCCCAATTAAGCACAAGGTTCGTTTCCTCACATATCATCAAAATTCGTTTTAAGTTATTAAGGCAAAAATAGAAATAATTATTGAATACCAAGAAGTCCATCAATACCTCCATAATGTCTTCTACGAGTTCATCAAAGATGGCTAACATGCAACGCTAAAAAATAGTAGGAGCATTACATAATCCAAAAGGCATTCTTTGGTAAGCAAACGTACCATATGGACATGTAAATGTCATTTTCTCTTGATCCTCTATAGCTATTGGAATTTGGAAGTAGCTAGAAAGCCTATCTAGGAAGCAATAATACATGTGACCAGATAATCTCTCTAATATTTGATCCACAAAGCGGTAGAGAAAATGGTCTTCCCTTGTAGCATCGTTCGACTTCCTATAATCAATACAAACTCTTCATCCCATGATTGTTCTTGTTGGAATCAAATCATTCTTCTCATTAGAAACAACATTTATACCTCTTTTCTTAGGAACAACCTATACAAGACTCATCCAAGTACTATCAGAAATAGGATAAATAACTCCAGCATCTAGAAGTTTAATTACCTCAGCCTTAACAACTTCTTTCTTGTTGAGATTTAGCCTCCTTTGAGCTTGTACACATTGTTTATACTTTCTTCAATTAAAATTTTATAGGTGTAAAAAGAAGGGTTGATCCCTCTAATGTCTGAAATTTTCTAGGCTATAGCTCTTTTGTGTTCCTTTAACACTTGCAGTAACTCATCTTTCTCATTCGGCTTTAAATCTGAAACAATAATCACCGAAAATGTAAAATTTTTCTCAAGGAATGCATACTCCAAATGATTTGGCAATTGCTTCAGTTCCAATTTTGGAGGTGCTTCAATAAAGGGCTTCAATTTTAGTTCTTTACTTACCTCAATAGCAGCATGATTTTTATGTCTTAGTGGAGACTCATTAGTATCTAGGTCAATTTTCATCTCATTTATCACAACATTATATCCATCAACCTTCTCTCCTTGAACAAGACACAGTTCCAACGTGTCCTTTTTAACAATTTCCTGCAAAGAATCTTGAATAGCATGATCAATAAAATCGATAAAATAATAGAAATCATCTCGCTCTCTAGAAAATAGCATGGCATCATAAATTTGAAAAATGATCTCATCATCACCCACCCTAAGCACAAGTTTACCATTACCCACATCAATTATAGTTCTAGCAGTAGCTAAAAAGGGTCAACCCAAAATTAAAGGCACTTCAATGTCCTCATCCATGTCAAGTATAACAAAATCAATAGGGAATATGAATTTATCTACTTCCACAAGTACATCTTCAATAATACCCCTAGGATATTTAACAAATTTGGCAGCTAATTGAATACTAATCCTAATGGGATTCGGTTCCCTAAAATCAAGTTGCTTGAACATTTTACAAGGCATCAAATTAATACTAGCACCCAAATCAGTTAATGCTTTTTCAATGTTTAAACTACCAATAAAACAATGAATAGTAAAACTTCTTGGGTCTTCTAGCTTGGTGGGCAATTTATTTTGGAGAATGGTTGAACACTCTTCATTGAGTTCTACAGTGGATAGCTCTTCAAACTTCATTTTATTTGCAAAAAGCTCCTTTAAAAAATTTTACATATGTGGACATCTGTGAAAGAGCTTCAACAAAAGGTAAGTTAATATGTAATTGTTTAAAAAGTTTAAGAAATTTACCAAATTTTTCATCCATGCGGTCTTTCTTCAACTTTGTTGGGTATGGTATCGGTGGTTTGTATTCTTTAAGTACCACAATTTGATTTTTTTTTTATTTTTTCCACCCCATCATCTTTCTTATCAGTTTCTTGTTTCAGCTTATTTTCAAGTTCAGACAACTCCTTCTCATTCCTTAATGAAACTGCTTTAACGTGCTCTTTGGGTTAGGTTCAGTGTTACTAGGTAGCTACCTTATTGCCTTTCTGAAATCAGTTTAGCAAGATGCCCAATCTAATTTTCAAGCCAATGAATTGATGCTTGCTGATTTTTCAAAGTTGTCTCAGTGTTTTGAAATTGAGTTTCTGACACCGAAATGAATTTGGCTAACATCTCTTCAAGGTTTGATTTTTTTTCTTGCTAATAAGGTTGTTGGAAACTCGGAGGAGGTTGTGAATTTTGATTTCCTTGACCACCCCATGAGAAATTTAGATGGTTTCTCCAACTTGCATTATATATATTGCTATAGGGATTAGTCTAGACTTGTTTATGCTCCATGTTAGACTTGAAGGGTGAATATTTTGAATTAAGCATCCCCGCTTCATTCGCATCACACTACATCACCAATTCACCTGCTTAGACAAATTTAAACCATCAATTTTCTTACCAAGAGCTTCAACCTGATTAGCTAGCATAGAAACTACATCAATATCAAAAACTTCAACTACCTTGGCAGGTTTTACTCTCATAACTTGCCATTGATAATTATTCAGTGTCATCTCCTCAATAAATTTTTGAGTTGCCTCAGATATTTTATTCTTTAAAGTTCTGCTAACTGCTGCATCAATCATATGTCTAGTCGAAAGATTCAAACCATTGTAAAAAGTTTGAACTTGGAGCCGCAAAGGTAATCCATGGTGAGGACACCTTTTTAACAAATCGTTGAATATCTCTCCCAAGTATCATGAAGAGTCTCAATATCAAACTGAACAAAAGAAGAGATTTCATTCATCTACTTAGATATTTTAATCGATGGAAAATATTTTAACAAAAATTTTTCAGTCATCTACGCCCAAATAGTGATAGAACCTTGTGGTAAAGAGTTTAACCACTATTTTTCCTTAATTCTTAATTAGAATGGGAACAACCGTAAGCGTATGGCATCATCAGTAATGTCATTGATCTTGAAAGTGTTGCAAATCTTAAGTTGTAACATCCCAATTTTTAGGCCTAGTCGGAACAGTGTTTTCGGGACCACAATTCGACATAAGAAAATTTATTTTTATTATATCTGTATGGTCCACGATTTCACAGAATGAATTTGCGAAATTTTCGTTAAAAAATTTTGACGTTTGGGTATTTAATTTGGTCAAAAGGACTAAATCATAAAAAGTGCAAAATGTGAGTTCTAGATGTTAAAGGTGTCAAATTGCTATGGACTTTAAATTAGAGGTCTTTATATAGAAATTGGACCATTGGGCATTTGTTGGACAAAAATGGGCATGAGATAGGTGAAATGAACAACTTTAAGTTAGGGGCATTTAGGTAATCTAGTAAATACATGAATTAAAAGCCCAAAATAGACAAAATTGGCTTCCATCTTCTTGCTCCAGCCGAAACCCCCATGGAAGCCATGGCTAGGGTTTTTTTCAAACTTCCAAGCTCAATAGTAAATGATCTCTAGCCCCGTTTTCAAAGTTCTTTACATTTTTGAAGTTCTCGTAACTCGATTTACCTATTTCTACTATTATTTTAAGCTAGGGCTCATGTCTAAAAATTTACCCATGAATTACATGCATGTGTTTTAATGTCTAATGGTAGAAAATGAATGTTGGGAGTTAGATAAACATATTTTGTTAAGTAATTTTCGGTGAAAACATCCAAAAGGATCGTTTTGAGAAATTATAAAATGTGTAGTAAGTGTTTTAATGAAAATTTTGAGATGCTATAGTTATGAAAATGGTTCAACTAGGCTTGGGTAACAAAGAAATTGAGTGCATTTCATTTTACGAGCCTAGGGGAAAAAGTGTAATTATGATAAAGTTTAGGGGCAAAATGTAATTTTTCCAAAATATGATATTTGGACCACATTGAATAATGTGACTAATAATTAGACTAAATATCACATTATAGATCGAGGAAATTGAGGTTCGGACCTAGAACAGGGGAAAAACGAAGAATCAATGGTTAGGTCTCTTTTGATAACCTTGGTGTCGAGGTAAGTTCATGTGTAAATGATATTACCTTATGTTATGTATTTTATATTTCGATATTGCATGAATCGTACATTTTTTTCCGTGATTTTTTCCAATGATGATTATGACGAAGTTCCGATGAATGAGAAATCCCGAATGAATCTTAAAGATGAATAAGGTACAAATATCAAAACAGTAAGGTTATTAGGATTTCGTATAAGACCATATCTGAGATATGGCCTCGGTATGTGATTTCGTATAAGACCATGTCGAGGACATGGCATCAATATGATATTTCATGTAAGACCATATCGGGGATATGGCATTGAAACAATACTATATGTATGAGATTTCCAAGTAACCCTAGGTATTCTGAATGATCCAACGGATAAGTTCAAAACGAGAAGGTATGTGACCGTATTACGAGTGGTACAGGTATGTACATATAACTCATGTGAAGTGAATTCGGTTTATGATGCATTATTGATAAGGATACGAATGAGTAAGATATGTATTTATACCATGATGGTTGGAACAATTGGTAAAAGTGTTAATGACTTAGTTATCATTATTTTATACTAAAACAGTTTTGGACAGCAGTAGCAGAAAGTGAGTTAGAGGTTGAATAAAATATGGAATTAAATCTTATTGAGCCTAGTTTCACATAAAAGAAACGGTATAAGAAAAAGAATATCAGATTATGAGATATTTAAATTTTCATGAGACTGAGTCAGAATGTTTCAGCATCCCCTGCTCTGATTTGAGAAAATCATCAAAAATTGTACAAAATAATTATGGGTTATAATTTATATTATTAGATTCTTTAATGAGTATATTTTCAAAAGAATAAACGGGAACATCATTCGAATCCCGTATGAGAAGATAATTAATTTTTAGCGAAGAGAGGTCAAAACTGTCAAACAACGAAAAAGGGGTAACTTTGAAGAATAAACTGTACTAATTGGCTAAACCAAAATTCTGAAAATTTTATGGTAGGAAGATATGTGAGTCTAGTTTCAGGAAAATTAACGGATCTTAAATTAGAGCTCCATATCTTCATATATAAATGATTTAGTGTCTATGAATCGAGTAGACAGCTTGACTGGAATTTGATCAATAGTGGATTAATATGCAATTATAATTGTGATATCTTGAGAGCATGTTGTAAGAATTTGGTAAAAGCATATTAATAAAATTTATTATTATTTTCGTATGAACTTTCTAAGTTTTATAGCTTACTCCCTCCCTTTCCCATCTCTTATAGGTTAATTTTTGCTAGCTCGGGTTGGAGATTGCCAGATATGTCATCACACTATCAAGTTATCACGTTGGGTAAAACGGATACAACCCTCTTAAGTTTATGGCATGTATAGGGACTAATTCACTCTGTGAATATGTCTTTATAAGTTAGCCAAATGTATTGGCTAGTAATAGTTAATAGATTGATGTTGAAGGTAGCCATGCAAATTTGCTTATATGGCTTAAATGGTCGTAAATTAAATTTTGTATACATGTATGTGCCAATGCTTTGAAGACGTGGATTTTGTTATGAGCCATGAATGCTTGAAGATTTAAATTAGATTTGTTGGAATGTTGATAATTATGATATAAATGGATAAATTGGAGGCAAACCAATTATATATATTATGTGTGTTTTGGTAAGTTTGGACTTGAATAAGAGAAATTTCATGTGCATGCATGTGTTGTTGTGAGGATACCATGCTTGAGCATTGATTGTGGATGTATAATTGCTCAATTAAGTATGTTAATTGCTATAGAGATGTATAAGTGTATGTGTACAACTATGGGTGGCAAATGGCTTGGAAATAGCATTGTATTTGTCCACACGGGTAGAGATACGGGCGTGTGTCTAAGTCGTGTATGACACACGGCCTGCCCCCATGGGCGTGTAGTCCGGTTGTGTGTCCCCTGCATCTTGTTCTTTAACTTCGAATTGGTCACATGGGCTAAGACACGGTCGTGTGTCTCAGCCGTGTGAGGGATATGGCCTTGGGACATGGGCGTGTGCTTTGGCCGTGTGCCCCTAATTTGGTGATTACGTCATAAACAAAGAGTTACACGGCTGAGGACACGGGCGTGTGTGACCACACGGCCTATCCGCATAGGCGTGTGACTCTGTTTCATGATGAAATTTTCTAAGTTTTCCCAGAAGTTTTAAAAGTTTCCGGTTTAGTCCCGAATCACCTTTGATGCGTGTATAGGGCCTCTTAAGCCCGTTTAAAGGACGTTATACATATATATGAATGTTTTTTATTTAGACAAAATTTTATGGTTGTTTTATGTGATTATGTATGTTTAAGTTTGATAATGCCTCATATCCTGTCCCGACCTCGGACACGGGTAAGGGGTGCTACATAAGAAGTTAGTCAATAAGCATTCGGATCTTCATTTTACAAACCATCAAATCGAACATATTGTTGCACCGTTTGAATTGTGCTCGGTTTGATCTCAAGTTGTCTGCATTAACAGTCGGCTTAACAATACTCGATTCAGCTCCAATCAGAGTGGGTTTAGCATAATCATACATAGTACGAGGGGCAAGACCTGCAGGAGGTAGCTAATTATTTTTATTATGACTCATCTCCACAATAATATTCTTTTCCTCGTGATCATCTACTGTACTCTGTTGATTTTGCCTTGCTTCTCTAACCTCTACGATTTCTGCGAGCAGTTCTTTCAATCTCACTATAAAAAATTATTGGTTCCAATGAGTTTCCTCTAGTCATAAACTAAAAGAACCTATCAAAATCAAACAAACAAAAATATTAAAATATAAAAATTAAATTAAAAATAAATAAAATAAAAATAGCTAAATTAATAAAAATAATTTTTTCCTGATATTTCAGTCCCTAGATACAACGCCAAAAACTTGATGTCCACGAAACCAACTAAAAATATGACAAAGAGAAATACCTTTATAGATAAATAGTATAACTACGGTGAGCAAATATATCGTTCCCACGAGGACTAAAAGTACTAGTAATTACTGTCTTTCTATTATTTAACCGACAAATTAAAGTGATTGAATTAAACCCAAATTAACTAAATTAATTAACTAAGAACTCTGTAAAGAACAAATCAGAAAAATAATTGAATAATAACCAAGAAGCGAAACAATACCCAAGAAAGAATACACCTAGACTGCATCTGTCATTATCAATCTAAATTAAACAATTTATTCACTTAATATCTTCATCCGTAGAAATCACTAAATTATGTTAATATCTCTCTTCAAAACTCAGAGCAACTAACTCTAGGTTAATTAATTGAAATTTCTTTCTAATTAAAACATCTATTATCACATTAACTCGATTTATGGATTCCCCTATAAGATTTGACTCTAATCCGATAGATTTATGTCTTCCTATTTTTAGGATTGCATGTAACTCTACTCAATTATGCTAGATCTACTCTAAATAAGGTCTATTCCTCCTCTGAATTAAGCACATCAAACATGAATTAATAATCTAAAAATATTAAATCTAAAATTAAACACACATAATTGAGAACAAGATTCAAGTATTTATTGCGTCAAACAGAAATCAAAAGACAGAATGCATCATAGAGTTCATCTCCCTTAGGTATTTAGAAAATTAGTTTATAATCGTGAATAAAAACATCTCAAGTCAATATAACCACAAGAAATAGAAAAACTCATAATAAACTTCAAAGAAATCAAAAGGAAATCTTTAATCTTAGTAGAATCTACTTCAGAGTCGACTTCAATGGCCTTTTTGAGTTATTTTCTTCAATCTTCTCTGACGGCCTCCTTTCCTATAATTATATTTGGTATTTATAGTTCTTAAAATGCCCAAAAAATTTAAAGATTGCATTTTTTCACGTGTCCAAAGTGCAAATCACGAAATCTACGCGGTCTGGCACATGGCTATGTGACAGCCGTGTGGCTCACACGACAGTGTACCCAGCCCGTGTAGGAAGGCCTAGCCCATGTGGCTCCTGAAATCTACTCCAATTATCTATTTTTGCTTCGTTTTTACTCATTTTGCTCCCAAATGCTCTTCTAAGTATAGAAACATGATTTAAAGGATTCAAAATATAAAGTTCACCATTTTGCATTGATTAATCACTCAAAAAAACATTAAGGATTGAATTAAAATATCTTACTTTTGACACTTATCATTGAACAAAATTTAAAATTTATACTTAAAAAGTTAAAAATAGTCTCATTTTTTTTAAAAAAATATTAATCCAATTGTTAGAATCGTAAATGTATTAGCAGAAAATAATATGTAAATTGAAATTTTTTATAGAAACTACCAATAACAATAACAAATGAACCAAGGTTTTAAAATTGAAAAAGTAAGAAGATTGAATTTTTAACTTTTTAAGCGCAGGGACTAGATCTTAAATTTTATACAGATACATAATCTAACAGAACATTTTAACCTTTATTATTCTTCCTTAAATTTAAAAATAACCTAAAAAGTTTGTTTTTTTCCAGGATCCCAAATACATCCACTGCAAAAAAAAAATTCTATCTTATTTTAAAAAATGATTTTGATATTTTATTTTTTGAAAAATAAAAATCAAATGTAATGCATAGAACTAAAAGTTTGATAATGAAAATATGTAAACTCGTTTTTCTAGAAATAAAATAGAATAATTTTACATTGACTCGAATTAGGATATTCGATTAAATATTTAAGAATTGTTGAAAACAATAATATTTTTATGTTTATATATTTAAACAAAGGTCAATTATTTCTCATTTATCTAAAATAAAATTTATTTATTAAAATAATAATTTTATAAATAAATAATATAAAAACAATTTAAAGTGAAAAATCATACTATGAACAAGACTCACACAGATTCAACTAACTTTCTTTCTTCAATATGCGGTTAGATAAAAAGCTATAGCCTGAAATCCCCAAGTTAAAAATGTCGAGAATAGAAGTCTTTAGAATGAAGGAAGCATGATGGAATATACAGTTGAAGACAAAAAGTTGGGACACCAATTACGTTAAAGGCTATGAGCCTACATTGGCTCTAGTGATTGTGGTTCAGATAGTTTCCTATACAATTATATGTATTTAATTATTAAATTTCATGTAAAAAAGAGAAATTAATTCATTTTTTTTAATTTTTACGTGTCTTATAAAATATTATGATTTAAATATTTTTATATTTAAAGTTTAATTTATTCTAAAATTTAAAAACAAAAATTAAAACACTCTAATAGTTAACTATTTCTATAATTTAGCCTCTTTTTTTCAAATATGCTGCATCAAATTAAAATGCTGGATTCGCCGTGATGCAGAAACAGGGAAGGAGCAGCGATTCACCATCAATGTTCACCACTAGTACTATTGATCACGATTGAAGCACTTTAAATCCTTGTTAAAGGGTGCTAATCTCTTTACACTCCACACATGGGGCACATTTGACAGATTTCCATTACTACAATCATTCTTCAATGTCACACAGCTTTGTACCTCTCCTACCAAGTTGTTTCAGCTTTGTTTCTTTGGCTGACTCCCGCTCTGCAACATCTTAATACAACGCATTATATGCCACAGTATATTTGTCTCAACAGGAAACCAACTACATGACAAACGATTGTGCCTAAAATAATATTTTACCGAATTGCAAGCTGGCCTAGTAACATTCATACCTTGTCCGAGATTTAAGTGAAAATACCCGATATTATACTACATATTCAAATATCTACTGACCATGGAGCCTCAAGCCTAGAAAGACTCAAAAATGTCCAAAACTATGCTATTCTGACTCCGACATTATATTCAATCTTTTCCAAATTTTTTCACGTATATGGAGAGCTTAAAAGGTTCATATCCTCAGGTCAGATCCATGCTCAAAGATAGAAAAGAAGCTCCGAGCAACATAGCTTGAAAGAATTCCATAACCCAAAACTAAACTATTCACTTGGGGTAGAATTTTTTGCGTCCAAGAACATTCTTTAAAAAAGTAACTGCAACCATTGCCAGTGAAGAAATAATTTTATATGAAACTATAAAATAGAATTAAAGTCCATTCTTTCCAGTAAACTGATCCTGATATTTCCTTTTTCCAAATAGCATAAGTAATGCGTTCATAAATTGTTGTAGAAGGGCACTCTGCTTTCCAACCCAGCTAATGGATATAAAACTACCAACAAAAGGCAGATGTTGGTCCTCAGGATAAACTAGTTAAATCCTATTAATTGCCCCCATATTAGTCGACCACAAGCCACTAATCACTACTCATTCATGAATCACTACAAGATATTTCAGTGGAATGTTGAAACCATAAGTGTGTGCTTGTACATATACACGCATTTATACACACAAATCTCCTCTTTAGGCATGTCATTCAAGCTCCATCCTAGAAACTATCACATAGGTCATCCATGCATTAAAAAGAGAACACTTCTATTTACAGAAAAGGCATGGAAGAGTATGCCACCAAATGAAAATAGATCAGATTGGTTCCAACCATATAAGACAGAGAGAACAGGAGGTGAGAGAACATAATTCAGACATAACTTTATCCTTACTATTCCATAAGTTCGACGAACCGTTAAGGGAAACACAGAATTCTTGATTCACTTATATAATGCATTTCATTATATTACACAGAATCAAATTGGCAGCTTAAAGGAAAAAATATAGAATTCCTTGTTGAGTCATTTATTTCACTGCATTTCATTCCAATTACATTGAATGAAATTCATATTAATGACATGATAATAAAAACAAAAAATGCTAGTGTACCACAAAAGATAGAAACATTAAAGTTATGCAGCGCACAAGTAATAGAAGAAATAAAAATATTATTAAGAGAAAAAGGCAATCTAAGGTATGTAACAGGCCAAAGTTTGTACGGTACCTCTACTGAGCCTGAAGAAACAACTAACTGGAAGTTACATAAAACCCACATACGAAGGTAACCTCCTCAACCTGCTTGCTTTGAGACTGCAGTGATATTCGCAGATATGTCATAAAATATTCCAGAGCTAATTACAGCTTGAATGTCTCAGACCATAATTGAAAACATAATAAAATGGAAATAGCAAATTATGCATTAACTTTCACATCTCTAGGGATGTGTCAATAGCTGAACAACTTACATTTAACAGGTAATAAAATCAACGAAGTTAAAAATAAATGGAGTTGATAGATATAAGAAAGTCAACTAAAGGCTAACTCATGGACCTAGCATCACTGCTTAACCTTGCTGAACTCAAATACTTACAAAGTGTAAATTGAATGAAATCAGCATCCTGCCATAACTCATTTCCTTCTATAATTCCGTTCATTTTATTTTCTGTGGCTGTGGTTAGAGGGAATAAGCATCATTTTTTTCCGCAAAAAAACAAAGGCCAACTTAAGCATCAAAACAGATCAAATTGTTCATTCCATGGAACAGCACAAGCTCTACCGTTTGGTATAATCAGATAACGGGAAAAAAAACTATATGTTCTTTTACTTTATTAGCAGTAAATACCTTCCTCTGATAAGTAGTCCAGCCATAGACAGTTACTAGAGTCAATCGAATTGTAAAACTGGGTTGATAATCAACACATGAATAATGAAATTAAAAACTTATGAAAAATAGTACAGAAGCCAACTCCTTTGACAACAATAAATAGAGTTTAATAACTTTTTTCCAAATGAAAGCAAACACAAGCACAAAATAACAATCTTGAACAAGTCCATAGGGAAGAGAGGAATCATTTGCACATCTCAACTACTAAATTTTCTTCCCAACTCAAGAAAATAGTGTTCTACGAAACCATAACATGAACACTATCCAAGCGGCAACTTTTTATCATGGGAACCCCTACAGCACCCAATAAAGTTACAAATAAGAACTCCATACGAAAATGAGAAAAATAAAAACCAATAATATAATAAGACGACACCACTTTCTGTGTACTGCAGAGGAAATCCCTCAAGGATGGACAATATAACTAACCCCATAAAGCCATTCAGAGATACTGGATTAATAAATTACCTTTGGTGTACAATGGTTACTATCAATATCTTCGTCAATGAAAAAGCAAAGAACGTCCCCTCCACATCAACCGTCTCTTACAACAAATGTAAATATTAAAACATGGAAAAGAGTAGGAAGAAATCCAATATATTTTAATATTCAAAACTAGCTATAAAGGGAGAGTTTACATCATTGTTCTAATAAAAATATGTTACACAAGTTTCAGCTGAAACTGATTTCTAAAAGAAGAAAGGCTGATATGCCACCCTTGCAATACCAGCGGTGTAGAAGCAATTCTATATGAAGATCAAGCTGGAAAACAAATAACCTGTGAAACATCTGGTCACATGAAGAGGCAAACACTATCTCCAACCAAATCAACAATTCCTGCTAAGAAACAGCAAGAATGATGGTCTGACAAGCAAAGCTTGCAACTTCGTTGAATGCAAGTCCCTCACCTCAATTAAGGCCATTTAACAATAATGTGAAAAACTAAAACATGAACATTAAATGGCACTAATGAATGAACTTTCTCTCAGCCAAACAAACCACCAGTCCCAAATTCCCCTTGCTGCAATCCTTTCTGCATTGCTCTTCCAAAGGATCTGGACTCCTTCAACATTCTTCTTATACGCCTGAGCATGATAATAAAAGCCCTTATTTATACTTTAACAATAAGTTGAAACAAATTTACTTAAATAGTATAGCACGTGTGATATTTTTCTTGTTTCTGTCGCTCAATACTGTCTTGAGCATGCTGAGCAGGGAAAGTGGGCATGAAAGCTTTGGTCTTGGGAAGAGGAACTTCGCAAAACCACTCATGGTTTAGAGCAGCTTCAGCTGTAATACGCTGAAAGCAATATCAAAAGGCTCAATTAATCACCCACATGAATAATGATAAGGTAACCAAAATATTTATGCAAGCCAAACTATTTACTTCTCAGGTCATAAGTTAGAAGTTTATTCAGTAAGTCAATCCTGCATCAGAGAGAACAGGTGTTCCTGTGAATGATGTTGCTGGAAATTCTTGCGCAATAGATTATACCTGAAAGGAAAATATCAGTAATTAATACAAACAAAAAAAAATGCAGTTCATGAACGCACCAAGGAGGCCAAAAGCATCAGAAAAAAGCTGAACCTGGAAAACAGTAGGAAAAATAAGAAGACTGATATAACTCAACGAATCTAAATCAAATTGTAAAAATCTATATTACTGATGCTGACAAATGACTTTGACTCCAGGCAACAATAGAAAACAGCCTATGTCCATTGGCGTGCCAAGAGTTCTGAAAATCTGCAATCAGTAAAAAGCAACATAACTAATCCAAGAACATTAAACACCATTGGAAGATTAAGTTTGAACCATTTCAGCCAGAGTAGGGTCTAATGGTAATGATTAATGAAATCCAAGGCCAGCTAATTCAATTTACCTTGTCAAGTTGATCAAATTCCAGTTTCCCATTGAAAAGTGGTTCTTTTGATAGTAGTTTCAGCCATAATACAACCAAAGACCACATGTCAATTGCAGTGGATATTGTCTTGCTCCCAAAAGAAGCTCAGGGGCCCTGCAAAATCAGCACTACTTGGATCACAAAAAAGCTAAAAGCTCAGATAACTAATCAGGCACACTTGAGACAAAATGGCAACGCAAAAGTAAAGACTTAAGCCTTAAAAGTTAACATCAATACATGCAAGCATCAACGGCAAATGGGGTCTTCTTTTAGCAAAAAAAAGTGAGTTCAAATCATAATTTATCAGTCAACATAACATAACAAACATTGAGGTATGTGTATTCAACTTTGAATCAGATAAGCATAACAAAATTTAACCAAGCAGGGATGTTTTTACCAATAATCCACAGTTGCCAACCCAAATACGCAATTCAGAGTTACTTTCCAAACACCCAATTGCAAACAACAAATGAAAATAAAAAGATGAAAGATGAAGATCTGTGATACATTATTTTATTAGAAAAATGAGGATTTAACTATGACAACTGACATTATGGAAAGCAATCAATGGCATACATAATGCACCACTCACCTGTACCAAAGAGTAACAACCAAATGAGTATATGGTTTTAATGGGCTTCCATATTGACGAGCCAACCCAAAATCACAAATCTTCAGTTCACCTTGGTTATTTAAAAGAAGATTAGATGTCTTCAAGTCCCGATGGAGAACCCAGTTATCATGAAGATACGTGACACCCTCCAGCAGCTGAAGCATCAGGCATTTAACTTCACTTTGGCTAAACGGTTGTCATTGTCTCCATCAGCCCTTTCAGATCATGTTCCATGTATTCCATCACCATAAAAATGCTATCAAGATTACTCCCTACAACTACTTCTTTAACATCTACAATTGATGGATGATGAAATGAAAGAAGAATATTTATTTCCCTCAGAGAGGTCAAAGGAAAACCTTCTCTTTCTTTCTCCATCTTTACCTTCTTCAACGCCACAATTTCCCCAGTTTTCTTGTCCTTAGCTCTATATACAACACCATAAGTACCTTCATCTATCTTGTTTAGCCTCTCAAATTCGTCAACATTTCTGCATCCCTGAAGCATGTTTACACTTCTTAAAGGAGGAGCTGAAGGTTCAGGTGTCCCACGTGAATTAGTCTCATTCTCAGATTCTGTATCAGACTGGCTAAGACTGCCGTCATTTCTATCACGTTTATGTCAATCACCATCAAGTCATCATTCTCTGATCATTACCAGGGTAATCATCCCACTTCCGGACTTGGAACGGGCACCTTGTTCATCAGATTCAGATGATCTGGCTCTAATTCCCTCAGAGCCCTCCCTCTTCAGTTCCCCAAGCTCTGGAGTAGCTGACATTTTCCGTAATCTGTGGTGAGATAATTCTAAAAGGGGCAACTTTTTTCTCCTTTAGGGATTTCCTCATCTTCTAAAATTTCACCCTCGTCACCTGGAGAGTTATCACCGGCTGCCCATCTAGAGGAAGATATATGTCGAGCCGGTACATAATCCTCATCTTCTAGATGCCTAGCATCCTGAAAATTAACATGCTCCTTTGGTGGTGAAAAATCCAAATCCTCTGGAGACTGCAGTGCAGAGTATCCAACAGGTCCATCAAATACAACAGGTGAAGGAGAATGTGGTTTCTGGCTTTTATTTTTTATAACAAAAGATGTCTGTACAGCCTTACCAGATATGCTGTTTAGGTGACTTGTGGTAAGCTTTTGGCCGTGGTGGTGGATGATGAACGACTGTAACTACAGGTGAATTCTTACTTTTGCACATACTTACATCCTTGTCACTATCCCACACAATAGGTGAAAACTTCCTCTTCCTCCCCACAGGAGATAAAGCCCCATTCTCCATTACCTTCTCAACCTCACTATCTTTAACCACCGACTCAGACTCAATGGCATCCTCTGATCCACTCTCACTAGACAATTCACCAGGCTCCTTGTCTACCACCCTAAGAGAGAATTCACGTCGCCTGAGGCCATGACTACCACCACCACTACTATTACCACCAGAATCACTTCTACTCGAAGAGGAACGATACCCACCATTTATCACGTCCCTCTCTTTAATATCTTTCTGTCTAGCCCTAGCTCTATCTCTAGCTTCCCATAATCGAGCCCTTGCAACATCACGGCTACCATTCTAGATAACTCATACTCCCTAGAATTAGGAAATTCCTGCCTTGTCATCTCAAATCAGAGTCTCTGTCTCTAAACTCGGAATCACTATATCCCCCATGTCTCCAGCAGCCATGTAGAAATTTCAAAAACACCTAATTCCCAATTCAATAAATTCCCGCTATTTTGTTTACTTATAAACCCTAAACCCTTGAGGTAACCACGTTCAGGCCCAAATCGAGAGAGAGATAGAGAATTTAACCCAGATTCTAGGGTAATAACCAATACGAAATTAACCAATAAAATAAAAGCAGTAAAGCAAACTTAAATAACCAAACAAAAAAGTATCAGATTCTCGATTTCGCGGTATGTAGCTCGAAAATTTTAGGGGGAAATAATTGTAGAAATTAAAGCAAAAGATGAAGAATAAACCCTAGAATATTGGTGAAAATCGAGCGATGCACGGATTTCTTATCGATCTCCCGACGCAATTAAGAGAATTAAGAGTGGCTAGGGCTTACCGATAGAGACGAAAATAAAATTAGTAACAGGAATTGAGAGATAAAGTCGACGATCCCAGTTGCGAGATATACAAAAAAGGAGAGCCTTAGAAAATAGAAACCGTGAGATACCGAGAAGAGAGCGAAGGCTTGAAGCCTTTACGGAACCAAACGGTGTGTTTTATTCTTTTTTAAAATATTGAACCTGCCTTAAACATCACCTTCGAGAAGGAATAACGTATTTGAAGATAGAAAACCAAAAAAAGGTTCATTTTTAGTTATCCAAGTGTGCTCCTTTTTTAGTTATCAAACTATGTACCAACTTTTCATTTTTTTTCTCCATTATTTTTGTTTTCATCATTCGTTGTTAAATTTTTAATAAAAATATAATTTTTTTAATTGATATAATAATACATTTAAATTTATCTTTTTATATTTGCAAATTTTATCAATTTAGCCTATAAACATATCAAAAGTTAGAAATCTAAAATCAGAAAAATGTTGTTCACAAAGCTCAAGCAAAATTAGGAGTTAATGTCTATTTTTTTTAATTAGGACTTTAGGGTAATTTTTTAAAAATTTAAGAAAATAAATCGTTTTTTTGAGAGAGTGTCCTTTAAGTTGTATTTTTTAATTTTTTTAATATAATTAATTTCTTTGGTTAGATAGTTAAAGGTTAGTAGTTTTATCCTTTAAATCTCAAATTTGATTCTTCTCTCACTCACATTCATATTTTTTTATTTCATTTTGTTTTAAGCTTTTATATTTTAATTAATATTTTTTAACATATTAACTCATTTGGTTAAATGTTTAAATATTAATCATTTCATCTTTTAAACCTAAGTTTAGTTCCCCTCTTTTTAAACACATTTGTAATTTTTATTTCATGTTCTTTTAAGTTTTTTTATTTTTAATTAATAAATTTATTGTTTTTAATTAATAATTATTTTATTCATAAAATAAAATTATTATTAAAAAATATGATTATTTTTAGTAAATATAATTTTATATGTGTAATATTTATTTTGCAATCTATATAATAAGTGTAGTAAATTTTAGTATTATACATTTTTGTATGTGTATTTAAAATATTTCACTTATAAACATAATGATATTTGAAGTAATTTGAAATATTTCATATATAAAAATATTTGAAATATCATACTCACAATGTAGATGAAAAACAATGATATTTGAAATATTTTACATATAAAAAACAATAATTATTTCATTTTAATATTAGAAATCACCATACCCACAATATAGGTGGAGAAAATAAATTGACATATAATACTATATATAAAAATATATTAAAAATTAGTTGATGTTTATATATATATAAAGGAATTATTAATTTCAATATTTTTAACATAATTATATATGTAAATATATATTTTTTATTATATAATTACATATTTATTATTTGATTTTATGATAAAAG
>NC_053426.1:92893820-92980734 GCF_007990345.1 Gossypium hirsutum | reverse complement strand
AAGTGATCTCGTGAACCACAACTGTAACAAGTTCTATTATTATTTTTCACCCCGCACTGTAATATCCTGAATTGGGCCTAGTTAGAATAGTGGTTTTGGGACCATAAATCTGATGTTAAAATATTTTTTTATTATGATTACTATGAGGCCTAGGATATAAAAATAAGCATGTGTTAAAATTTCATGAAGAAATTCTAAGTAGAAGTGTCCAATTGGAAATTAGGGACCAAATTGAATAAATTGTAAAACTTGGGTTCTAAAAGAAATTTGTATGAAATTGCTTTGGATTATTAATTAGGAGGTCTTAAATAGAAATTTTCTCAATTTCTAAGTTTTTGGACGAAAAGGGGCATGCATGGAAAAATTTGAAAGTTTAGTAAAGAGGGGCATTTTGGTCATTTGGTAATAAATGAAATAAAAAGGGAAAAAGAAAGAAAAAACCAGCTATCATCTTCTTCATAGTAGCCGAAAATTTCAAGGGTTTCATAGCCATGGTTTTCAACATTTTCAAGCTCAATAGTAAGTACTCCCTAGCCCCGTTTTTTATTTTCTTTGTATTTTTGAGATCTTCGTATCATGCTCTCTCTATTTCTGCCCATATTTCAAGCTAGGGTTCATGTTAGAAATTTGACCCATGCATGAGATGATTGTTCTTTGATGATTTATGGAGGATTATGAAAGTTGGATGTTAGAAAAACATCTTTTACTAGGTGATTTTTCATGAAAACACCAAAAAGGGGCTTATTTGTAAAAGGTATAAAATGTGTGGTAGAAATGTGAAATAGAGGAAAATGTAGGCTGGTATAGGCTTAGGATACATTCGAATAAGCTTGGGTAACGAAGAAATTTCATGCATTTCATTTTACGAGCTTAAAGGACTAAATTGTAAAAATGTGAAATGTTAAGGACAAAATGGTCATTTTGCTTGGGGGTGAAATTTAGGCCTAAAATGAATAGTGTGATGTATTAATAATTTATTTCGTTGATATAGACCCTAAAAGACGAATTTCGGAGGTCGACCGAAGGAAATAAAAGGTTTTGAAGTAATCGAAATTTAAACCCGAAACATCTTCCAGGTAAGTTCGTATAACTCGAATTTTGACAATTAAATACATTAAAATGAATATTCTTGTATGAAAAATAATAGTGATATTCAATGTATAATAATTCATGAAAAATTGATGTCATGATGAAATGTCCCAGTTGAATGAAAAGGAATAACTGATGTATTACCTGAAAATGAATTAACAGTAAAAATGATCTAGCCCGGGCAGGTGTTCCTAAAGTGATCTAGCCCCTCGAAAAATATGTGTGAATTATGGATTTAGCTCGGACGGGTAATCCGATCAGGGTCTGAATTTAGCCTGGTTAGTAATTCAGATCCAAGCTCATTCGAGTACATGTCGTTATAATGGATTTAGCCTGGACTGGTAATCCTGATGATACTCTATGAGTTTATATTACGGGGGATTTAACCTGGACTGGTAATCCCGCCGTAAGAGTGAGGTTCGCTAGAGTGTGTACTTGAAATGCTCACTTGTATGAATTGACGGTGAATGGGATATCCATCGAGATTCCAAGAAATTTAATGAGATTAACATGAGAAATGAGAATGGAAATTCTTAAATTGATGAGCTCATCTAAAACTAATGTTATATCATATTGACATGAAACTAACTTGATGATTGAGTGTATGTGATAGGGAAATTATAGTATATTTGTTGGGATGAATACCTAATATCGTTATATGCTAAACAACTGGTATGTTTACTTTCTTATTATCCGAACTTACTAAGCATGTTAATGCTTACCCTCCTCTTTTTTCCCTTGTCTTACAGAGCTTGTGGACTCATGAAGATTGATGGTTTGAGCATTGTCAACACTATCAACTTGTTTTGCTTGGGTAAATAGAAACTTCTATTTAGTTATAATGACATGTATAGGATTTCTTGGTCATTTTTTTATATGAGTCATTTGGCTAACCAAAGTAAGGGCTTAAAAGATAAGCTTTTTCATCTTGTATATGGCCATGAGATATCGCTTATTTTGATGTAGGTTGTAAACCTACTAATTGTGCATGTTTATACTTGAATGTTTCATGTGATAGTTAATGTGTTATACCATGAATGGACGTGTGTAACGTGACCAAATCACTTGGAAATGGTTTATGTTATAATTGGCATAAGTTATAAAATGGGCCAAGCCTATAATGTGATTTTTGAAATGTTAATGCTAACACAATAAGGGTAATATTAATAAAGGTCAATAAGGGGCATGAAGTAATATGCATGACCTTGGCCAAGAAGGTTTTAAGAGTACACTTGTACTATGATAGATGTCTAGAGAATATATTAGTGTGTATGCATGTTAGTAGGTGACCAAAGGCTTGGAAAATAGCCTCCAGAAAGGTCCAAACATGTAGACACATGGGCATGTGTCTAGACTGTGTGTGACACATGGTTAGCCCCATGGGAGTGTTGTACGACCGTATGTCCCTTACACCTAACATTTTAGGTCAGTATGTATGGTAGTAAACACATGGGCAAAGACACAGCCGTGTGTCTCAACCGTGTGGAGAAGATGGTCTAGCACATGGGCATGTGCCATGGCCGTGTGCCTCTAAATGAATTATTATGTCATGAACAGAATGTCCGGGTTTTTGCACACGGGCTGTGACACAGGCATGTCGTAGCCATGTGAGGGACACGAGCCAAGGACACAGGTGTGTGTCTCAACCGTGTGAAAACCCTTATAGGTTCGGAATGAAAAATAATTCCACACGGGTAAGGGACACGGGCGTGTCCTAAGCCCACGGATATGTGCATTGCCTCTACACGTGCGTGTGAAGCTTAAACCTAAAATTTTTCTAAAATTTTCTAAAGTTTTCGGTTTAGTCCCAGATCTCTTTTAACGCCTGTTTTGGATCCCGTAGGTCTATAATAGGGACAAAATGATTTTGATTGATTGTTTTAGAATCGATAAGAAAGTTTGTGACCCATTTTTTTCGAAAAGTTCTTGTATGTGTACAGTAATGCCTCGTGTCTTGTCTCGGTCTCGGGTACAGGTAAGGGGTGTTACATTTAGTGGTATCAGAGCTACAGTTTAGTCGAGCATAGCATGTATCGAGTTTAGCTATACATGCCATTATACAATTTATGATAGTGTGACATCTCCTAACCCTTTTAATTGTATTTAACTATGGTACATGTTTTCCAATCAAGCCCAAGATGAGTCTAAGGGAGCCGAGAGCCATGCTCCAGCTTCCGTACAACGAGCTACTTCTAGTAGTAGTAGAAGGCCTATGTCTGGGGGCTGGGAAAAGGCGAGAGCTGCCTTTTTTGAAATGATGGAATGGTTCAGTAATTACCTGAGAAACCGCCCCAATATACCACGACCTCCTCCGCCCCCTACTCGACCTGAAGAAGAAGTGCCACATGGTATGGCACCCGTGAGAATTGGTAAGGCCCTAGTGGATAAACTTAGGAAATATGGAGCCGAAGAGTTTAGGGCCAAGATTGAGAACGATCCAAAACATGCTGAATTTTTACTTGAGAATACCATGCGAGTTCTCGACAAACTATCATGTACTCCTGAGGAAAGTTTGAAATGCATGGTGTCGCTATTAAAGGACACTGCATACCACTGATGGAAGACTATATCCTCGGTGGCACTGAGAAAGAGTATCACATGGGAATTCTTCCAAGTGAAATTAGGAATAAATATATTAGTCAAAGGTTCTTAGATCAGAAGCGAAAGGAGTTCCTGGAACTCAAACCGTGTCAGAATACGAAAAAGAATTCGTAAGGCTAAGTTAGTATGCAAAGGAGTGGGTCCAGACAGAGGTAGAATTGTGTAAGCATTTCGAAGAAGGTCTGAATGAGGAAATTAAACTGTTAATCGGGATTTTTGAGATAAGGGAATTGGCTACATTAGCCGATCGAACCAAAAAGGCTGAAGAGCTAAATAAAAAAAGAAAAGAGCAAAGAGAGAAGCTAGAGTTTTGAGTAAGAGATCTAGTGGCAGAACACACTCTTTTCCCACGAAGAAATTGAGAAGTCAACAAGAGCGCTCCACTACATCGGTGGGATATTCGGGCAGAGCAAGAAACTCTAAGCGTCACAACCCGAAGTCTTCTTCCCCTATGGTAACTAGTGTGGGAAGTGTAGATGATCAAAAGTTGAGATATAAAAGTTACAACAAATTTCATTTCGAAGAGTGTCGAATGAAGAGCGAAGCATGCTACAGATGTGGTTCTCTTGACCATTTACGTAGAGATTACCTAGAATAAGCCGATAAAGAGGTAGAATTAGCCCCGAAGCCTAATTCTCCTATTTCCTGAGGTAGACCTCCACGACATCCTAGAAGTACTAGGGGTAGTCGAATTGTTACAAAGGATTCTACAACAAAATCTGAGGCTTGAGCCTCGGTGAGAACTTACGCGATATGCGTTACAGAGGAAGCTTCAGCTTCCTATGTTATTACGAGTACATTTTCTCTCCATAATACTCATGTTATTGCCTTGATTGACTCGGGATCGACCCATTCATACATTTGCATGAAATTGGTTTCTAGCATGAATATGTCTGTAGAATTAATGGAATTTGTGATCAAGGTGTCGAACCCTCTAGGCAAGTTTGTATTAGTGGATAAGGTTTGTAAGAACCGTCCTTTGATGATTCAAGGTCATTGTTTTCTGGCTAACCTTATCCTTTTGCCTTTCGATAAGTTTAACGTAAAACTTGGTATGGATTGGTTGACTGTCCATAATGTGATTGTAAATTATGGTAGCAAGTACATAGAATTGAAATGCTCAGATGGTGAAATTATTTGGGTTGATTCGAATGAGTTGAATACACCATCGGTTGTGATTACCTCAATGATGGCTCAAAGGTATATGAAAAAAGGGTATGAAGCTTACCTAGCTTTTGTACTGAATACTAAGGAATCGAAGTTGAAGATTGAGTCAGTACCAATAGTGCGTGAATATCCAGATGTGTTTCTGGAAGAGTTCCCTGGTTTGCCTCCTGTTAGAGAAGTAGAGTTTGGTATTGAGCTAGTCCCAGGAACAGCACTTGTTTCTATTGCCCTGTATAGGATGACACCAACCGAGTTGAAAGAGTTAAAAGTAGAGTTGCAAGAACTGACGAATAAAGGTTTTGCAAGACCACACTTTTTGATTTGGGGTGCTCCCATATTATTTGTAAAAAAGAAAGATGGTTCGATGAGATTATGTATAGATTACCACTAACTCAACAAGGTAACAACTATTAAGAATAAGTATCTGATACCAAGGATTGACGACCTGTTTGATCAGTTGAGGGGAGCCACTGTGTTTTCTAAAATAGATTTGAGATCCGGCTATTATCAGTTGCGAGTTAAGGAATCGGACATGCCAAAGACCGCTTTCAAAATGAGGTATGGCCATTATGAATTTCTTTTGATGCCTTTTGGGTTGATGAATGCTCCGATGTGTTTATAGGCTTCATGAATAGGATATTTCGGCCATACTTAGACAAGTTCGTTGTTGTATTTATTGATAATATCCTAATTTATTCCAAGGATGAGACTGAACATGTGGAACATCTGAGAACTATTTTACAGACTTTACGGCACAAAAAGTTTTATGCTAAATTTAGCAAGAGTGAGTTTTGGCTCTAAGAGGTAGGATTTTTGGGTCACATTGTTTTGGGTGAAGGTATCCGAGTTGATCCAAATAAGATATCTGCTATTGTCGAGTGGAAGCCGACGAAGAACGTAATCGAGGTTAGAAGCTTTATGGGCTTAGCCGGTTACTATCGATACTTCATGAAAGGATTTTTGATGATTGCAACTCCTTTGACGAGGTTGCTGCAAAAAGACATTAAGTTTGAATGGTCAGAGAAGAGTTAGCAGAGTTTCTAGAAATTGAAGATGTTGCTGATTAAAGCTCTAGTTTTAGTGCAACCTGAGCCGGGAAAAGAATTCGTAGTCTTTAGTGATGTGTCCTTAAATGGACTGGGTTGCGTGCTTATGCAAGAGGACAAAGTGATAGCTTATGCTTCGAGGCAACTAAAGCCACACGAGAAAAATTATCCAACACATGACTTAGAGCCTGTTGCTATTGTATTTGCCTTGAAGATTTGGAGACACATTTGTATGGTGAAACTTGCCACGTATTCACCGATCACAAGAGCTTGAAGTACTTGATGACTCAAAAGGAATTGAATTTGAGACAACGTAGATGGCTAGAGTTGATTAAAGATTATGAGCTAATAATTGATTATCACCCAGGAAAGGTGAACGTAGTCACTGATGCCTTAAGCAGAAAGTTCTTATTTGCATTGAGGGCTATGAACACATGATTGGCATTGTCTGATGATGGTTTGGTTTTGGAAGAGTTAAGAGCTAGACCGACATTTCTCTAAGAAATTTGCGCAGCTCAGATAAATGATAGTGACTTGTAGACCAAGAGAGCACAATGTGAGTTGGGTGTTGAATTAGATTTTCGAATTGATTCCAATGGTACTTGACGTTTCAAGATAGGGTCTGTGTACCCAAAGATAATGAACTTATTCAGAAAATTTTGCAAGAGGCACATGATAGCCGTTTGTCTATTCATCCGAGAAGTACCAAGATGTACAATGATTTAAAGACAATGTACTAGTGGAATTGTATGAAAAGAGATATCTCTGAATTTGTATCAAAATGCTTGATCAGTCAATAGGTTAAGGCTGAACACCAAGTACCTTCAGGTTTATTACAGCCTGTGATGGTCCCCGAATGGAAGTGGAACAGGATTACCATGGATTTCGTGACAGGATTACCATTGACCTCGACAAAAAGATGTTGTTTGGGTTATAGTTGATAGGCTAACAAAGTCGGCTCACTTCATTCTGGTACGAACAGATTTCTCTCTTGATAGATTGGCCGACTTGTATATATTCGAGATTGTGAGATTACACGGGTACCATTGTCGATCAACTCAGATAGGGATCTGAGATTCACTTCAAGATTTTGGAAGAAACTACAAGAAGCCTAGGGTACGAATTTGAGTTTTTGTACGACATTAACCCACAGACTGATGGTCAGTCTGAGCGGACGATTCAGACTCTAGAGGACATGTTACGGTGTTGCGTCATTGAATTTCAGGGTAGTTGGGAAAAATACTTGCCATTGGTGGAATTCGCTTACAATAGTAATTTCTAGACGAGTTTGAAAATGGCACCTTATGTGGCATTGTATGGCCAAAAGTGTCGAACTCCACTGTATTGGACAGAACTCAAGGAAAGTTAGATTCATTGGGTCGATTTAGTTAAGGAAATGAAGAAAAGGTTAAAGTGATACGGGACTATTTGAAAGCGGTATCGGATAGGCAAAAGTCATATGCTGATTTAAAGAATAAAGAGATTGAATTTCAAGTTGGAAATAAAGTGTTCTTGAAAGTATCTCTATAGGAAAGGTATTGAGATTTGGCCGGAAAGGCAAATTGAGTCCGCGATTTATCGGACCATATGAGATTACTGAAAGAGTTGGACCATTAGCCTACCAATTAGCATTGCCATCCAAATTAGAAAAGATTCATGATGTATTCCATGTGTCCATGTTCCATAGATATAGATCGGACCCCTCTCATATGATTTTGTCGACGGAAGTTGAGATTAGACCGGATATTACCTATGGAAAAGAACTGGTCTAGATCTTAGCTCGAGAAGTTAAACAGTTGAGGAAAAAGAATATTACCTTGGCAAAAGTATTATGTCATAGACATAGAGTGGAAGAGGCTACATGGGAATCTAAAGAAACCATGAAGAGCCAATATCCGAACCTGTTTTCTGGTAAGACTTTCAAGGACGAAAGTCCCTGAGGGGGGAATGTAACATCCCGAAATTGGGCCTAGTCAGAATAGTAGTTTTGAGACCACAAATCCAACGTTAAAATATTTTTTATGCTGTTTATGAGGCCTAGGATATAAAATAAGCATGTGTTAAAATTTCATGAAGAGATTCTAAGTATAAGGTGTCCAATTGGAAATTAGGGACCAAATTGAATAAATTGCAAAACTTGGGTTCTAGAAGCAATTTGTATGAAATTGCTTTGGATTATTAACTAGGAGGTCTTAAATAGAAATTTTCCCAATTTTTAAGTTTTTGGATGAAAAGGGGCATGCATGGAAAAATTTAGAAGTTTAGTAAGGAGGGGCATTTTGGTCATTTGGTAATAAATGAAATAAAAAGGGAAAAAGAAAGCAAAAATCAGCTATCATCTTCTTCATAGCTGCCAAAAATTTCAAGGGTTCCATAGCTAGGGTTTCCAACATTTTCAAGCTCAATAGTAAGTGCTCCCTAGCCCCGTTTTTTATTTTCTTCGTATTTTTGAGATCCTCGTATCATGCTCTCTCTATTTCTACCCATACTTCAAGCTAGGGTTCATGTTAATAATTCATGAAAAATTGATGTCATGATGAAATGTCCCGGTTGAATGAAAAGGAATAACTGATGGATTTCCCAAAAATGAATTGACAGTAAAAATGATCTAGCCCAAACGGGTGTTCCTAAAGTGATCTAGCCTCCCGAAGAATATGTGTGCATTATGGATTTAGCCCGGACGAGTAATCCGATCAAGGTCTGAATTTAGCTTGGACTAGTAATTCAGATCCAAGCTCATTAGAGTACATGTCGTTGTAAGGGATTTAGCCTGGACTGGTAATCCCGACGATACTTTATGAGTTTATATTACGGGGAATTTAGCCTGGACTGGTAATCCCGCCATAAGAGCGAGGTTCGCTGGAGTGCGTACTTGAAATGATCACTTGTATGAATTGACAGTGAATGGGATATCCATCGAGATTCCAAGAAATTCAACGGGATTAACATGAGAAATGAGAATGGAAATTCTTAAATTGATCAGCTCATCTAAGACTAATGTTATATCATATTGACATGAGACTAACTTATTGATTGAGTGTATGTGATAGGGAAATTATAGTATACTTTTTGGGATGAATATCTAATATGGTTATGTGCTAAACAACTGATAAGTTTACTTTCCTGTTATCCGAACTTATTAAGCATGTTAATGCCTACCCTCCTCTCTTTTCCCTTGTCTTACGGAGCTCGTGGACTTGTGAAGATTGGAAGACGATTGGAGCATTGTCAACATTATCAACTTGTTTTGCTTGGGTAAATAGAAACTTCTATTTAGTTATAATGGCATGTATAGGATTTCTTGGTCATTTTGTTATATGAGTCATTTGGCTAGCCAAAGTAAGGGCTTAAAAGATATGCTTATTTATCTTGTATATGGCCATGAGATATGGCACATTTTGATTTAGGTTATAAACCTACTAATTGTGCATGTTTATGCTTGAATGTTTCTTGTGATACTACGAATAGACGTGTGTAATGTGGCCAAATCACTTGGAAATGGTTTATGTTATAATTGGCATTAGTTATAAAATGGGCCAAGCCTAAAATGTGATTTTTGAAATGGTAACCCTAACACAATAAGGGTAATATTAATAAAGGTCAATAAGGGGCATGAAGTAATATGCATGACCTTGGCCAAGAAGGTTTTAAGAGTACACTTATATATGATAGATGTCTAGGGAATATATTAGCGTGTATGGATGTTAGTGGGTGGCCAAAGGCTTGGAAAATAGCCTCCAAAAAGGTCTACACGGGTAGATACACAGGCATGTGTCTAGGCCGTGGGTGACACATGGTCAGCCCCATTAGAGTGTTGTACGACCGTGTGTTCCCTGCACCTAAAATTTTAGGTCAGTATGCATAGTAGTAAACACACGGGCAGAGACACGGCCGTGTGTCTCAACCGTGTGGAGGAGACGGCCTAGCACACGGGCATGTGCCATGGCTGTGTGCCTCTAAATGAATTATGATGTCATAAACAGAATGTCCAGGTTTTTGCACACGGGCTATAACGGCCGTGTGAGGGACACGAGCCAAGGACATGGGTGTGTGTCTCAACTGTGTGAAAACCCTGTAGGTTCGAAATGAAAAATAATTCCACACGGGTAAGGGACACGGGGGTGTCCCAAGCACACGGGCGTTTGCATTGCCTCTACACGGGCGTGTGAAGCTTAAACCTAGAATTTTCCTAAATTTTTTTAAGTTCTCGGTTTAGTCCCGGATCATTTTTAACGCCTGTTTTGGACCCCGTAGGTCCATAATAGGGACAATATGATTTTGATTGATTATTTTAGAATTGAAAAGAAAGTTTGTGACCCATTTTTTACGAAAAGTTTTTGTACGTGTACAGTAATGCCTTGTGCCTTGTCCCGGTCTCGGGTACAGGTAAGGGGTGTTACATGCACTCTCCAAAATGTCGTCTTCCACATTGTTGACACTCAGGTTTAGTATATTTTTAATGCCAACACTCGATACTGATGTGGCTTGAGCTTTAGGGTTGGTAAATTGTTCCCGTGATCTCTATTCTAATATCCCACTGAAGTTGTCGATCGGTTAAAGTAGTCTCTAGATTTCTTCGACAAGGAATGGTAAGATTTACTCATCGATCTCTTCCTCGAGTCTCTTGCCTCTGAATTAACTTTTCTCTTTTCCTTACTGAGGTCATCAGCTTTTGAAGCTCTCTCAACCAATACTGCAAATTCTTTCAATTCAAGTATCCCGACTAACAGCTTTATATCTTCATTCAACCCGTTAACAAATTGTTTACACATGATGTCTTCAATGGAAACATATTCCTGAGCATACTTGTTCAAACGTACAAGTTCTTTTTCTCACTCAGTGACAGTCATTCGACCTTGCTTCAATTCCAGAAACTCTTTATGTTTCTGATCGAGAGGTTGCTGGCTTATATATTTCTTCCGGAACTTGGATTGAAAGAATTCCCAGGCAATTCGTTCTCTAGGGACCATCGATGTCAACATTTTTGATCAATGATATGCATTGTCTCTAAGCAAAGATGACAATTCATCAAATACTCTGATTGTGTTCTTAAGCCAGAAATCTGCTTTCTCTGCGTCATCATCAATTGTAGTCCGAAACTCTTCAGCCCATGCTTACGAATCTTATCCATTGGCGGCTTACTCCATCGGATTGGATCTATTACTTATGGCACAACTGGAACTTGTTGAGGGACAGGTAGGGGTGGAGGTTGTTGAGCAGCCAGATTCGTTCGAACGAACTCCGTAAACCACACAATCATCATTTGGAAGAAGGCTTACTTATCCTCTCCCCCTTGGCCACTAGTACAAGTCTAGAGTCAGACTTCACTGCCCCTTGAGTGGGAGCGGGTGCATTACTTTCCACCTCGTCAGCTACGGCTCGATCGGGATCCATTTGCTATATAAAAACACATTTTAACTATCAGAAATCGTCACACTATCACAATTTATATATATGGCAGGTATAGCTAGACTTTCACTTGCTACGTTAGTCCTAGAATCAACTAAACCGTAGCTTTGATACCAATTAAATGTAACACCCCTAACCTGTATCCGTTGTCAGAATAGGGTTACGAGGCATTACCGATTAATACACATTGTTCACATACATAATATATTCACTCATATTCACAATCCATTCATACCAATCATATTGTCCCTTATAAGGTCCTATGAGACCTTAAAACATGCTTAAACGAGGTTCAGGACTAAACCAATAACATTTACAAATTTTAAGAAACTTAGAAAATTTTAAAAAATTTAAGGGTCACACGCCCGTGTGAATAAGTCGTGTGCTTCACACGGTCACCAGACACACCTGTGGCGTAGGCCGTGTGAAAACAGGGCATACATATTGACTTGTACCACACGGCCAGAGACACGCCCGCGTGCCATGGCCGTGAGAAAACTAGGGAAGTTACTGACTTGTGTCACACGGCCGACCACACCCCTATGTACTAGCCCGTGTGCCTCACATGGCCAATAAACATGCTTGTGTGTCTAGGCCATGTCAAAACTGTAGGGTATACTTCCTTAATTGGAAAGGGTACCCCAAGGGACAGATGGTCGTGTAACATGATCATGTGTCGGACACGGCTGAGACGCTCGCCACTGTTTCTACCCGTGTGGACAAAATAGGCCATTTGTAAAGCCAAATTTCCACCCTACTCTCAAGTACACAAAGTAACCAAATTTGGAACCATTTCAATACATTTATAGGCAGCCCAAAACATACCAATTCATACACATATCATACCATCTATCATCAACCATTTTAACTACTCAGTTCCATATTCAAATCATACCAAATCATTATGCCAAAATTATCACAACTTGCATAAGTTCCATATACATTAATTCATCATATTAACATCTATTTCATATCACAAACCACATCATTAAACTATATCAACAACTAATGCCAATATAACTAAAACAAACCAATATATATAAGGCATTATGCACATCACTTAGGCCAACTTAAATGACCAAATACATACCAACATTTTCAACAAAAGCTAGCCAAATCTCATGGCTATATCAAAACTCAATTCATATCATCAACTTACTAGCCTTGTAACACCCCAAACTCGGCCTAGATGTTATGGCCGAATCTGGCGGTGTCACATTGAAGTGTTTTTCAAAAACCATAACTTCATTGGAAAGCCCGTTATATATTAAAACCTTATTATATCATTAACTAAAATTTGTAAATCATATTAGATTTTTATTACACTTTAAAACTTTGTTTGTTGCGGAAGCTTTAAAATTATATTAAGAAGACGTGGTGTTTTTGAAAAACAGTTATCTTTTGAAAACACGTCTTCTTCCTACAGCTAGCAATTTATATCAAAGCAAGTAAAAATACAAAATTAAAAGTTAAAACCTTAGAGGCCTTATTACATAAAAATACCCAATTAAAACTACTTACAAATTAAAAATCAAGATCGGAAGCGTGCGCGGTTGTGTGGCCACCTTTGAGTCCCTCGCAGAACTGATCTTCCTAAGACTAGGGATTACTTGTACAGATAAAATAGATGGGTGAGTTTATGAAAATTCAGTTGTAATTCCATATAAGCAAACAATCAGAGTAAACACAATTTAGGCCTAAGCCCTTTCAATTTCAGTTAGGGCCTTAGCCCATTTTAGAATTAGAAACAGTGTGGGCCTGAGCCTATTCCAGTAACAGTATTAGTGGGGCCTAAGCCCATTACAGAATCAGTGAGTATGCAATCAGAAAATCCTACCCAATCCATCCGCTACATACCATGTTCGTACCAGTCCTACACACCATGTGGGGATAAAATCGACCCACTCAACCCTACACACCAAATCGTACCGGTTGTGGTACTAAAACAGTATTTACAGCAGATCTTCCAATAATATGAATGGCTTAAAGCCATCAGTAGGTCTACAGTCGTCTTGGGCGACCTGTGCAACCTTAGGTCCACAGTCGTCTTGGGCGACCCGTGCGATCATATCAGTACAGTACACTTCCTCCAACATAACCATCCCAACCCCATGCAACATGTCATGCATCGTATCACAATATCTTACATGGATGCAACATACATATAACGTGTCATGCTCAAATCCAGTCATACACCTCATAGGGCAAATCAGTTATTTTACCTTACAGGGGTATTACAGTCATTTTACCATATAAGGGTATTTCAGTCATTTTACCATAGGGGTATTTCGGTTATTTTACCCTATGAAAGTATTTCGGTCATTTTATCTCATAAGGGAAAAATCGTTATTTTATCGCATAGGGGTAAAATCATCATTTTATCGCATAAGGGCAAATAGTCATTTACCCCATAAGGGCAAAACAGTCATTTTGTCTCATAAGGGTTCAGGTACGCTTACCGACCCAACAGAAGGTCACAGTCTTCTCGGGCAACCCGTGCAACCTTAATAGTCAAACAGTGAAAATGGGCCCAAGGCCCATTATGCGAGCCCATGTGGGCCCACACGCACGGGTGGCCTAATAAGCCCAAAAAATGGCCTTGGCTGTGTGAACTACACAGTCTGGCCAAAAAATCTCCACACGTCAAGGTGATTTACCTGTGTGGGCCCACGAGCCCATGGGGCCCATACATTTCGGCCTAGAACGACCTAAGCCCATGAAAACGCTCATGGTGGCCACTATGATCAAACGCCCACGTTTTACACCTTCGGATTACCACACGAGCGAGTTCACACTCATGTAGCATCAATGGTCATACTTTTCCGGCTTTTGCAGATCTATGTTTAAAGTAGTATGGTTACACACCTTGTTCACGAAGATGTGCGAATGCCCACGAGTACTCCACCTATTTCAATTACAAGCTTCGGTTAATCATATACTAATCGAGTAATCAAAAAAACCCCCATCAAGACATTTATCCAAACTTACCTATCACTTGCTTTGATCAATCACCCTGGAACCGTTGCAAAAGATCTAAACACAAGGCCTTAGGGGTTTCCTGCACTCCAATAAACCTTATCAACCATCAAAAACAGAACAGTTGAACTAGTTGAACAATCACTTATCGAAAATGTAATGTCCAGACTAGAAGGAAGAATATTTGGCCTACACCCACAAGAGTCGAAAGAACTCAATTGATAGCAGCAAAATGGAACATTTGTACCTCTTCAAACAACGGTAGTATAGAGAGACATTAGATGAAACTATAAGTGTGACAGATTAGAGAAATAGAGAGAAAGGAAGAATAAACACGTACCCTCACATCTAATTAGTTGAATAACAATAGTCCAAGACCTAAGGTATAGAAGGAGAGAATAGGGTATCCGGCTACCACAACTAAGATGAAGAGAGGAACAAGAGCCAAAAGCAATCAGTCAAGGTAGCAATGTGAAAAGAGTGGGGATCCGTAAATACAAAAGAATCGAATAAGGGGAAATGTTTACCTAAAACAAACCGATTTTGTAGAAAGGAAGAAAAAGAGTGTTCGGCCAAGGTTTGAGAGAGGAAGAAAAGAAAGCAATCGGTAGCAAAAGACTTTAGGGAAGAACTAACCCGAAATGAATCAGTTTGGAATAAACCTCAATTGGTCTTTAGAAACAATTTGCCCCCAAAAGAAGATATGAAAGATATCGAGCAGAAAACCAAAAGCAACAATTCAACACCAAAAGCAGAAAGAACTAAAATGTCAAAAAGGAAAATGAGCATCCAAAACTGAAATTTTGAGAGAATGGATCACTCAACCGAAATTCTTGAGTAGCCACATACCAAAGCTGAATTCCTCTTGATTAGAGTACCAATTCGGCACAACTCTTCCACCAAATTCGAATTCCCTAATTTCCTCCTAAAAACCCTCTTGCTCACAAATCTCAACAACCGAAAATCCTCCTTTTCACTCCCCAAATTCAGCCAACAACAAATTTATTCAAACTTATTCAAACTCTTGGTGTTTAGGTCAAACACACTTCCTCCCATGGCCATCAGTAAAAAATAATCTCCATTTGCACAAGTAGGGATTCGAACCTCAGACCACTAGCACACTCCACATGCCACTATCCATTAGACTAGCAGGCCCATTATATCATGTTTCTAACAAATTTTACTTATAACCCTACCGACCAAATATAGGGGTTTTATCCTTAAAAACAAAATTTTGTGGAAGCCAAGGTTTGAACCCAAGACTTCTCAGACTCTTCCCAGAAAACTTAACCACTGAAACAGATACAGATTTGTGTCACTTTCTTGCACAATTAATTATTTATGTGCCGCCTCCTAACTGCTCCTATGTTTCAAGACCTAATACTTCTAGGCCCAAATTCGGGGTGTTACAAGCCTATACATGCCATATACCATATTTACAAGCATCCAAAAATACCAACAAGTAGTCGATAGTGTGATGATGGTTCCCAATGATCTTCGATGTCCAAGCTAGCTTCGATACTCTATAAAACAAATACAAATAACACACAGTAAGCTTTATAGCTTAGTAAGTTCGTACTAAATATTTACTCAACAATTCATAATATACAAATTATCAAGTAGTAAACACTTAGTAAGTTTCATATCATCATTCGATTCTAATTCATGACCATTTATCATATATGTACAACTCTATTAAGCTTTATACACATAGTATCAACTACCATCTAGGTATCGTACGTACCTGTACTTTCTCGTATTTATTTATTTCATTCTCACCCCTTTGTTCAATACATTAAATCATTTTGAAATCTCTCTATACTCCAAGAACTCACACACTTAGTGCAAAAATGATTAGCCGAAGCTATAGCGATATCGCAAACTATCACATTAATCTCGGTATCACACACTTAGTGCCACATATAGCCGAAGCTATTCCAATTCGTACACTAAGTGCTTTATATAGTCAAAGTTATCTCGAATCGCATTCTAAATGCCAAACATAGTCGATTTGTAGCCGTACACCATCGTAGTTGCATGTACACAATTTATGCAATATGAAAGCATCAAAAACATAATTGTAACAATGTTTATCACATACGAACTTACCTCATACTTGAAATGGACGAATCGGATCAATTACTTGATAACCTTCGATTTTCCCCGATCTAAATCTAAATTCTTTCTTTCTTGATCTATATGTATTCAAAATTAACCCATTTAACCAAAATTCATTCAATTTAGTCCACAAATACATATTTGGGCATTTTTTCACTTTAGCCCCTAAAGTTCCACACTTATTCAATTTAGTCAATATTTCACAAAAACATAATTTACACAAAATTTAATTACACCCAAGCTTAGCCGAATTTCCTATGGACCCCTAGAAGCCCAAAACTTTCATTTATTTCATAATTTAACCCCTCAATTTACACTTTTCTCAATTTAATCTCTAATATGCATTTTTACTCAAAATCACTTTACAAAACATGTATATCAAGCACCAAGCTTTCATTATTCATCATCAAACATTCAAAAGAACATGAATTCATTAATGGAAACTTTCAAAATCATCAACACTTTCAAAAATTCAGGCATGGGCTAGCTAGTACTGAAAGCAACGATTTAAGGCCATCTTAATATAAGTCCATCTTTGTCCACTCGTAAATAAAATGGTTTAATTACCATTTAAGGCCATCATATTTAAAAGCCAAGGCCAATTGACACCTTCAACTAATAGAATGCAACTTTTGCATTTTATGCGATTTGGTTCTTTTATCAAATTGAGCTATTAAACGATAAAATTAACTTACGAAATTTTCACACATATATATTCACATGCTGTAAACACCAAAAATAATATTAAAATTTTTTTACAGCCTTAGATTTGTGGTTCCAAAATCACTGTTCTGATTTAGCTAAAACCGGGCTATTACAGAGATGGTGTGTAGAGGCTAGTGGGTAGGACTTTGTTACTGATTACTTTTACTGATACTGTGATGGGCTAAAGCCTTAATGCATATATGATACTAGACTGAAATGGGCTAAGGCCCAAACTACTACTGAAACTGTAATGGGCTTAGGTCCTAGACTGCATTTGACTATTTACTGGTAATTGCCTCTATGCATGTTTTCTGTGGGGATTACGCACTGAATTTG
This sequence comes from Gossypium hirsutum, assembly GCF_007990345.1. Taxonomy (NCBI): domain Eukaryota; kingdom Viridiplantae; phylum Streptophyta; class Magnoliopsida; order Malvales; family Malvaceae; genus Gossypium; species Gossypium hirsutum. Next base: position 92,963,287 of record NC_053426.1, on the reverse strand, counting down.
CGTAAACTCACACCTTTTGTTTAATGTGTACAGGTAATCTCCAGATTTTACGATTCGGTGTAGCGGAGGACTCGATAGAGGCCACACATATTTTAAACTATTTTACTTTTTGTTTATGGTTTTACCTGATTGTGGGGTATTTTTATGTCATTAGAATTTATGGATTGTTTTGTTTAAACTTTGGGAATTTTACATGCTTTTACAGACTTACAACTACCACTTAGCAAAAATACGAATTTCCTAAAAACTAAAGTTTTCCATAAAATGAACAGTTCTACTTAAAATAAATGATTTTCAAATCTTCTGATAAAAAGATACGTTTGAGTCAAAATAGTGGACACACGTTTTTTTGAGTTAATTAAATGTTTATAGGCGGAAATGGTTTTATTGTCAACTTAGGTTTCAATCATCCTATCACGTGATCTTGCCAAATTCGGCCATAACGTCCATGCCGGGTTTGGGGGTGTTACATTCCAAATGAACTTGGAAATGGTCCCATAAAATTCATACCCCAAACATCAAATAATTCAACCTCTATAATTAGTTGTTGCAACATTTCATCGCGTCAGGATATAGAACCAGTGCTCTGACACCTATCGCATTAATTTAGAAAATTGTGGGCATCTTTGAATAATGAAGGCTAGTAGAATCCTGATTGGAGAACCTTCGCAGTAGTTCGCATGCCACCGAAATAACCTCCATAAGAAGCATCATGACAGTGCTTCAGGATTGAAAGCATCTCCTCTTCTGGAACACAACATCTAATAATATTATCATTGTATACCTTGAATAAATATGGTTCGTTCCAATGATACTTCACTACTTCAAGAAGAAATCTTTCTATTGTATGGCCTATGACACCCAATGGGAGTTTTCCACACATTAGATAATTAACCAGATCTGCATACCAAAGGGTTCATCTACAACAAATAACTTCTCATCTGGGAATGCGTCGATAATTTGAAGTATGTTTCCATCTTCGCTGCCAACTTTCAATCAGGACAGATAATCTGTAAGTTGATTATCTGAACCCTTGCGATCTTTTATCTTAATGTCAAATTCTTGCAATAGTAAGATCCAGCGTATCAATCTTGGTTTTGCATCCTTCTTCGTAAAAAGATACCTCAATGCCGAGTGATCAGTAAATACAATAACATTTGCGCCAACAGGATAAAAACGAAACTTATCAAAAGCAAAGACTACAACCAACAATTCTTTCTCTATAGTGGTATAGTTAATTTGAGCCTCTGTGAGAGTTTTGCTAGCATAATAGATGGCATGAAATATTTTTCCCTTCAGTATTCCTAGAACAGCACCCACAGCAAAGTCGCTTGCATCGCACATAACTTCAAAAGGTTGAGACCAATCTAGTGTAACGACAATGAGTGCATTTACTAGTTACGTCTTTAATTAAATGAATGCCTCCAGATATGTATCGTCAAAGAGGAACTTTTGATTCTGTTCCAGAATGAGCATAAGGGCTTTGCAATTTTCAAGAAATCTCTAATAAATCTTCGATAATACCTCGCATGCCCAAGAAAACTATGAATATCTTTCACATTTGTCGGTGGAGGTAATTTCTCAATGATTTACACTTTAGCTTTGTCTACTTCAATGCCTTGATTAGAGATGTGATGGCCTAACACAATGTCTTCAGTTGCCATGAAATGGCATTTTTTCCTATTTAGAACAAGATGTGTGCCTTCACATTGCTGCAATACTTTATCCAAATTGTTAGCGCAATGATCAAAATTATTCCCATAGACCGAGAAATCATCCATAAAAACCTCTAAAGAATCTTCAATCATATCCGAAAATATTTTCATTATGCAGCTTTGAAATGTGGTTGGTGCGTTGCAAAGGCCGAAAGGCATACAACGAAAAGTAAAAGTACCAAAGGGACAGGTGAAAGTTGTTTTCTCCTGATCCTCTGGTGCAATAGCAATTTGATTGTACCCAGAATAGCCATATAAGAAGTAGCAATAGGCTCTCATTGCAAGCCTATCTAACATTTGATTAATGAAAGAAAGTGGCAAGTGGTCCTTCCTTGTGGAAGCATTCAGTTTACGATAATCCATACAAACTTGCCATCCTGTAGGAATACATGTAGGAATTAATTCATCTTTGTCGTTGCTAACCACTATGATGCCACTCTTTTTAGGAATGCATTGCACTGGACTTACCCAATTGCTATCAGAAATAGGGTAGATAATTCCAGCATCAAGCCACTTTATAATTTCTTTCTTAACAACTTCATTCATCTTTTCGTTTAATCTTCTTTGTTGCTCAATCGATTGCTTACATTCATCTTGCAACTTGATCTTGTGCATGAAAAAAGATGGACTAATGCCTCAGATATCGGTAATACTCCAAGCAATAGCTCGTTTATGTTACTGAAGAATATGAACCAATTTCTCTTCTTGAGTTACATCCAGTGTTGCAGAGACAATAACTGGGAGAGTATTTTCATCACTAAGAAAAACATATTTAAGATGAGTTGGCAGTAGTTTCAATTTTAGAGTAGGAGTTTCGTCAATAGATGGCTTGAAAATTGGAGTTGTTCTGTTGGCTAAGTCTAAGGACTCAATCTACCATCTATGCCTGAGTTCAATATTATTAGCTTCAACCTTGCTGTCACAATTATTTAAGAATTCATCATCAGATGTCACTGCAAACTCCTCGAAAGTATTGTGCTTTGGTCATTGAATTCTTCCGTAATGAGATCATCTAGCACATCAATAGTATGGCATTCTTCTTTATCTTTACATGGAATAGAATAGAAAACACTGAAGGTAACATGCTTGTCATTAAGTTGCATGGTCAGTTCACCTTTGTAAACATCAATAAGAGTTTATCCGGTGGCTAAAAATGGTTGTCCCAAGATTATGGGAACCTCCTTGTCTGCCTCTCAGTTAAGTATGATAAAATCAGTTGGAAAAATAAATTTATCCATATGAACTAAGCTATCTTTGATTTGCCCTTCAGGTTGAGGCAAAGATCGATCAGCTAGTTGCAATATCACTAGAGTAGGTTTCATGTGACCAATTCCCAACTTCCTGAAAGTAGATAATGGCATTAGATTGATGCTAGCTCCCAAGTCGCATAAAGCCTTGCCCAAATAATGGTTGCCAATTGAACATGGGATAGTAAAGCTTCTAGGATTTTTCATTTTGGGGGGCAACTTATTTGTCAAAACAACACTACAACCCTCTGTGAGTGCAATAGTTTCCATATCACTGAGCTTCTTCTTCTTGGACAAGAGTTCCTTCATAAATTTCTCATAATTCAGAATTTGCAAAAGAGTGTCTACTAAAGGAATATTAACCTAAAGTTGCTTTAGTGTGTTTAGGAATTGTTGGTACTGCCTATCCGGTTCATGCTCCCTGAATCTTTGTGGAAAAAGTAAGGGTGGAGATACATCTGATTGCGTCGACCCTTTTATTTGCGTCAACAGTTTTGAAGCCCAGAAATTAGGCATACGAGTGACAATTTGTGGAACTTTTTTATTTGATACATTGACAAGCTCTTCAGATTCAACCTTCTCACTAGGGATCATTTCACCAGTATCTTGAGGTGCAACAGTAGAGTTTGTAGTTAGCTCGCCAATTTGTTTACCACTCCTAAGAGTGATAGTCTTACAGTGCTCTGTCCCCGTCAAATTGGGATTTTTCGTGTCACTAGATAGTGTGCCCGGTGGTCGAGTATTCAGATTCGAAGTAAGTTATCCTAATTGTGCCTCTAATGCCCAAATAGAAGATGAATTCCCTTACAAAATAGCTTCTATGCGAGTCATATGCACTAGCATTAGAGCCTCAAGAGCTGCTAACTGGTCAAAAGGAGAAGCTTGCATGTACTGTTGTCTTTGATGCTCTTGAACTTGCTGATGCAGCATTGAAGAGTGTTGTGACTGCGTCTGATTTTGGTGTGGATGCATTTGATTGCGTTAACTATAGTTCTGCTATTGTTGATTGTAATTCCCTTATCTTGAATTATAATTTCCTTGAGCAAATATATTCTCATATCGAAATGTCGCAGCATTTTGTCCAACATTCTGAGTTCCCCAAGACTGTTGATTACGTACAGAATTATTATATGAGTTGCCATAAGAATTGTTGTGGATGTTATTAACATAAAAGGCATTCTCTGCATGTTGTGGAAAATCTTCATAGCTATGGTTGTCACTACAAATCTCACAACAAAAGGTAGGAACATCAACCTATTGAGCAACTTGTATAGGTGCAACGTCACTAGTTACTTGCATATTTTTAATCATATTCGCAAGAGAACAAACTTGAGAACTAAGTGCAGATATTGCATCCAATTTAATAACTCTTGAAGTAGCTTTTGCTTGTGCAACTCTAGAGATAGGGTATTGATAATCATTCTGAGCAATTCTCTCAAGAATTCCAATAGCATCATTATAAGTACAATCCAGCAAAGGTCCATTGGCTGATGTGTCGACAAGATTCCTCGTGTGTGAATTCAGCCCATTACAGAAAATCTCAATTTGTGTTTCATGTTGAATCAGTGAATGCGACAACGTCGAAGCAAAGATTTATAACATTCTCATGTGGTGTGAAGATTCTCATCATCCAGCTGATGATAAGCTGTAATATCATTTCGGATATGAGTATTCATTGTCGGCGGGTTAAATCGCAAAACAAACTGTGTTACTAGTGTATTCCAAGAAGTAATTGATCTGATAGGTAGCCCAATGAACCATGTACAAGCTCTTTCCTGCAAGGAATAAGGAAATAATTGCATCTTCAAAGCATCATCAGGAACGCCTTGTCGACTAAAGGAAGCACAAATCAATAAAAATGATTTAAGATGTTCTCATGCATCTTCATGTGGTACTCCAGCATATTGCTTATTAGAATTCAACATTTGAAACATTACTGGCTTGAGTTCAAAATTTCCAGCTTAGATTGTTGGCCTAACAACTCCCGATTGGAAGTCATCCAAGATAGGTACTACCAAATCTCGTATAGTCTTGTTTTATATTTGATTGTCTTGCTGCAACGGTGGGTCATTAGCATTTTGTTGCTACATTGGGGGTATGACTTCATAGTTTCTTGGTAAAGCCATATTCATTTCTTCTTGAAGTCTTCTCCGAGCAGTTCTTTCAATTTCTGGATCAAAATTGGCAATAAACTCCAAATTGCTTTGGGTCATACAACACCTAAAGTAAAATGTGAAAATAGCGATAAAAAGAAAACAAGTTAGTAACAACTAAATATTATGAAATAAAAATAATAAAAAATAAACATCAAATAAATGCCATCTTGATCAGCTGTTTAACGTCACAGTAATAATATTCAAGCGTGCATTATTGATGCAAGTATAGTAGACATATATGAGTCTATCGGATATCGATCCCATGAGGATGGTTGTCTTTTGTTTATCAATGTCAGTGCAATAAATAGATGGAAACGAGATAAATTGTGAGAGTAGGTGTTGAAGCAATAACTTCAAAACAACAAAATAAAACATGATAATGATAAACTGGGATCCCCTACATGAATATTCAACAGAATGCTAAGTGCTCACAAGGTATAAAAGGATAGGCGATTGCCGATGTATTAAATTGCAATGAATATCTTACCAAGCTTAACTTCTATATTTAATTAAAGACTTAAACATGCACATTAGCCACACCTTCTAATGATGGCAATGGAACACTATTAAGAACAAGTGGATTAAATTCCTCTAATACTCAAGCAACTTCCATTATGATGCTTGTTAGCTTGAACTGTCGCTTCACCTTCCAGTGTCAATAACCGCAATAACACTTCCGTGTTAAAAACATTCAAACCCAAGATTAAACAATAGAAGCAAGATTGAATAAAATAACATTTAACCCATAAATCATGTGTACTTCCATACTAACATGAAATAGAAAGTTACCACCAACGTTTAGAAAAGAAAAATAAAAGAAACAAGTGGAGAATACTATTCCTAGACAACTCGGCTTGAATCTCTCTATTCCTTCTTGTGTCGCACTCAAAGCTCTTCCTCAAAAGCTGGTCTGCATCCCTATCACGTCAATTCACCCATAGAAGACTTAAGCTGCCATAGTTGAAAGCTTCAAAGGGTATGTTGAAGAAAATGATAATCCAAAAAACCTCATTTCTTTTTCTTTTTATATGAATATTTATCTTTTTCCCAAATAGCCCAGGTGTCCTTTCATCAAAATCATGATGCCTCTGTACATACAAGATAGTTGTACCAGATTAGAAAGCTCACGCATTTTTGTTCCTACTGGATAGCTGTCAGATGTGGCAACAATTCTGAGCACAATCTAGAAATACTCATGCAACGACATCAGTACCAAAATATGATAAAATTAAGGACAACTAAGCTAAGATCCACTGAGTTATAAAATGTAAATTACTGAACTGAAAATGCTAAAATATGTGCTAAAGATAACTAAATGGGGACAAATTAACCAATAAGTAGGGAGAAAACATATTTTCTTTCTAGTACTATTAGCCATTCCCGTGGATTTGGCGGTGTCTGGCTTGGTCCCTCCACACAATCCTCGAGTCATTCATTTACCTTGTATTGCAGGTAGAAATTACTCGTAAGTTCAAAATAACTTAGTGAGATCCTGTACAGAAATATTCATAGAAGGCTCTTAAATTTTTGAGTAAATAAGAATTAGTACACATAATATAAACTCGCTGAGTATATTAGGAGATTCCACAGTTTGACTGGTGCATATGACGCCCATGTGTTCTCTGAACGAATCGTTTGTGGACATTTAGTCATTATTGTATTGTTTCTGAAACACCCTTTTCTGAGACTTGACATTGTCTAGCTTCATCCTAGACTTCCATTTTACCCTCCTCGTTTGACTCATCAAAAGATAATTGTATATGAAATTATGCGAATTTGAGACTACTATTGGCGAACTTGCAGGTATCACGCCACAACGAAAGATTCTTACCTTAATCCCTGTATTCTACACTGAAATAAATATAGACTTATTGTATTATCTCAACAATTACTCTTTTATGACTTAGCCTGTACATATGCCCATATTTTAATAGAAGACTTATTTATTAATATCCTAATTTATGGCCCTTGAATATGAGATTTGGCGGATAGTTAAGCACCCATTTTTCCTTATAGACTCGTACTTGTAAGATAGTCCTAAAAGACTTTTCCATTTCAGACCATCCAATAAGATATTACCATCAACAGATAGTCTCCAACGGGCTATCTCTTCTTTATTGTCCTTGGTGGAGTTCCACATTATATATTCCGAACTGGACTTCCTAACGCTAGATAGTCCCAACGAACGTCCTTTTACTTTGTTAATCTCTGGCGAACATTCCACCTCATATAGTATTGGGCGAATTTTCTTTTTTTCTAGTGAACTCTTTACCAATGATTACTTAGAATTAAAATCTGATTAATCATCTCACTTTCTCATAGCCAATGTTTGTTTATTCGTCAACTCTGATAGACTCTTAATGGTCGATACTTAACTCAAAAATATTCCGAAGGGAATACTCCTTCCCTCCACAAATACTCAAGTACAAGACATTTCCACCTGTTCCTCTTACCTTCACATTTTTGCGAGACCTTTTATTAGCACACTTACCTGCATTCTCATACACGTCATAACCATTATGTTAGAATTTTCGCCACACGAATCATACAATGATTTCCACTTAAATGCCTGACGGCTTCCTTGTTTGTTGTCCTAATGGACTTGAATTCGACATAAGGCATGCCTGTTCACCATTAGATCATGTTATGGCTTGCCATGGTCTTTCTGTTGGAAAAAAATATGGTTTGAAAGTGGTTTTCTTGCATAGCAGAATAGTAAGATTTTGAAAATCGACCTAGTTTGTGATATTTATAGCAATAAACATTAACTGAATTCATTCCTGTGTTTTTGGTTTAGTGGATGTTCATTATTTTTTGCTTTCAACCAAACGATCTTTTTCTAGTATTTTCATACCACAAACAGCTTCAAGTGTGGGCTCGAACCAATTGAATCGAAACACAGAACTAGAAAATATTTTCTCTTTTATTTTGGGTGAAAATGGAAATTCTATCTTCTTTAATAGAAACCGGTAGAATTGTTATTTTGAAAAAATATATTTAATTTTGAGAATAAATTCTCTCTATTTTTTGACAGAGTAATAATTTCTCAAATTTATGTATAATGCCCTACCGGTGCCATCTACTTATAAGAGGAGAATGTAGAACCTTTGTTGAGTTATAGTGGTTTATTTAAAATAAAAAAAAACTTCCTACTTAGAGTAAAGGTGGGGTGGACGGCACACCCTAGTATTCCTATTAGGGTTGTCGCCTCCTTCATATCAAATGAAGGGTTTTGGGCCTCTCTCACATCGGGTCCAATTATGAGTACTTCCTAGGCCTTTTGACCCAAATACTCTGTAACGTGATCCAACACGATTCGATTTTTCTATTTCCCAAAATAAACTTTAATATTCTATATTAAACAATTTTCTCATCCCTATTTTACCCTAGTAAAATTTTGATGACTTTACCCCTGGTAAACTTTCGAGAAAATATGTTTAATATTTCATAACTCAACATGTTTATTGTGACCGAATAGTTTATTTTCATTTTCGGGCTTCAAAACAGCTCAAAAACACAAACTCATTCTTCCGATCATTTTTAAGTAATCCATATAGAATTACAATAATTTCCATTTTCATTTTTGGAAACCTACATTTATTTCTAAATGATTCCATTTTTTCCATTTCGAAAAAAACCATAATCATTCCTGAATGTTTTTTATTTCTCTTTTCCTATTCATTCTATTCATTTATATTCAAACTCGCAAATCATTTATTGTTTCAACAAGCTAGCGGAGGGGCCAGTTGGACATATGTAATTAGGGCTTAAATGATTTATATTTAAGTTCCAGCTTTTCTGTAACACCCCAAACCCGACCTAGACGTTATGGACGAATCTGGCGTGTCACATCAAGGTGTTTTTCAAAAATTAATCTTTTTGGTGAGAATCTGCTACTAAATTTAAAACCTTTTAAAATTATTATTTAACAAAATTTCTTGTTAAAACGTTTACCAATTTGTTTTCCTTTGGTATATTACTTCATTTTAAACCGTGGAAGCATTTTGAAAACTTCGTTGTTGAAATCTCGTGTTCTTTAGAAAATCGTGCTATTTTGAAAACCCGTAGTATAAGAAATCAAAATCCAAATTAAAACTTAAAACCCACCAACGGCTTTATTACATAAATTAAAACCCAAAACGAAATCTAATTGCAAATAAAAGAAGCAGAAGTAGTAGTATGGCCATCTCCGAGTCCCTCGCAGCTCCAAACCATCTAAGCTTAGGGGTTACTTGCACAGTTAGAAACAGGGCGAGTTTACGAAAACTTAGTGTGTAATCCCAATATCAAACAAACATTGAATAACATAGTATCAGTACAGTCTTGGCCAAAGCCCTATTCAGTATCAGTACAGTGCAAAATGCAACCCATCCCATAACCATCCAGCACACCACCCGTACCAACCCGCACACCTGTGGGGATATCAATCGACCCACCCAACCAGCACACCAATATCGCAGCAAACTGCCAGTAGTAATAATAGCGCAGCATAGCTGCCAGTAACAGTGAGTGTGGCAAGCCACCAGTAAAACATAAATGTGACAAAGTCACCAGTACAGTACTTCCTCCGTATCATAAGCCCAACACCATGCAGATGTCATGTCATAAATAATACGTGCATGCAGTATGTCATACTCAAAACCAGTCATTTGAAAGTATTACGCACATCATTTAACCTACCACTAGCGTTATAAAGGTTATATCATCAGTTAGGGGTAAAACAGTAATTATAACCCTTCAGGGGTGTTTCGGTCATTTAACAGATTATAAAGTATTGGTACAGATAACGACCTCATTGAAGGTCTACAGTCACCTCGGGTGACTCAGATAACCCATTCAGGTGAAACGGTGTAATGGGCCCCTAGCCCAACATTCGGCCCAACTGGGCCCACTGGCTCGTGTGACTCGTTAGCCTAATTCTAGCCATGGCTATGCGAATTCCATAGCCCAATCCAATATTTATCTTCTTTTGTGAATTTTAATTTGCGTGGGCCCACGAGCCTATTGGGCCCACATGGCCCATAGAGGCCTACAATTGCCCAAGCCCGCGAGAGCGCTCGCGGTGGCCTCTACAGTCTGTCGCCCAGGATTTGTAACTCGATTGACCTTGTGAGCGTTCGCGCACTCGTGCGGTCACAAATGCCGAAGTTTCAGCTTTTTGGCTCTTCGGCTTTTGTCGATTTACAGTTACGCAGTGGTGTGAGTACACACCTTTCTGGCTTTTGATCAGTAATAGAGTGGTGTACGGTTACACATCTTTTTTGGACAGAAAGACGTCGAACCCTGCGCACTCAACCTAAATCCAAAACAATGAACCTTAGTCAGTTCTCCAACGCTTAGGTTAACCCCTAACTATGTACTCACAAATTCCCAACAATATGCATCGCTTACCTTGCAAAGACCAATGAGCCTTAAACCACCCTTATCCAACGATCACCCTTCTATAAACCACAATCTGCATCAACAACCCATTTATTCAGTAACTTCATAATATTTTACTAAAACCAAGTGCACCTCTTACCAAGACGTGAACTATAAATGCAAAGCAAAAGCATTCGGCCCACCCCCTTGAGTAACGTCACAACCTTCTAGCACCATTTGAACGTAAAAGAAATGTTAGATGAGCCTATCCTCATGACGATCAAGAGAATTTGGCTCAAGAATGCCCAAATTGAACATGAACACAAAATGAGCCTTCTACCATTCGGCTAGAGAAAACACTTACCTTCAATTAATAGAGATTAAGAATCGGTTAGGCCTCCACCGCTTCAGTCACACAGGGAGAGAAGCAAGCGGCTAACTTCAGGAGAGAAAGAAACAATGAAAAGGATGAAGGAGGAGTTGGGTTCGATTTCTTTGACTATAGAAGCAAGAGAAAATATGTTCAAGACAACAAAAGGAAAATGCTACCAATGTTCGGCTAAAGAGAATTCGACAGGCTTGACTCAAAGACGAAAAGAGAAGAAATTAAGAAGAGGTAAAAGTCACAATCAATTCGGCACAAAAGGGTAACACAAAAAAAAAACCAAAAGTTGGAAAGAAGGATTCAGCACCTACTCCTAAACATCAATTGCTGAAAATGCCTAACCCAAAACCCCTTGGCCGAATTTGCACCTTCACACACACCCATTCGGCTACAACTCCTCCCCAATTCAAATTCCATGATAATCTCCATGATTTTCTCCCCTTATCCCTCCTTGAAATCCTCTGCAACAACCCTTAAGACCAATTCAAACCCTTCATCCTCAGTGTCTGACTCCAACACTAACTCTTGTCATCCTCTCCTAGTAAAAATAAATACTCCTTTGCTTGTCATGGGATTCAAACTCATGCCCTCCTCAAATGCTCCACACGCCACTTGCCACTAAGCCACAAGGCTTCTTGTGTCATCAACCAACCACGATTATTTATAAGACACAAGTGCCAGTAACCAGGTTCATTTAAGAGCAAAACAAAAATGCTGCAAAAACCGAAGCTTAACTCCCAGGACTCCTCAGACCCTCCAAACACACCCAAATCAACTAACTATTAAAGTAAACAGGAAATTTGTGCTAAAATTGGCAAAATTACAAACCCTAAATTTTTAAGGCATTACAACTCTACCCCCTTAAAGAAATTTCAGCCTTAAAATTTACCCGTTCAAATAAATGAGGGTACTGATGCCGCATCGTCTCTTCTGATTCCTATGTAGCCTCCTCTGCACTGTGATTGCGCCAAAGCACTTTGACCAATGAAACAGACTTCTTTCTCAATACCTTAACATCACGCTCCAAGATCTGCACTGGTTCCTCCTCAATAGTTGATCAGGCCTAACTTCAATTTCCTCAACTGGTACGACAAGTGAGGGATCAGAACGGTACCGCCTAAGCATGGAAACGTGAAACACGTCTTGAATTCTTTCCAGCTCCAGAGGTAACTCAAGGTGATACGGAGCCGGTCCTACACGCTTAAGTGCCCGGTAAGGCCCAATAAATCTAGGGCTCAGCTTGCCCTTCCGTCCAAACCTCATAATTTTCTTCCTGGGTGATACCTTAAGAAAGACATAATCCCCCACAGAGTACTCGATCTCTCTACGTTTCAAGTCTACATTGGACTTCTGCCTATCAAATGCTTCTTTCAACAGATCTCGAATCAGTTTCACCTTGTCTTCTGTATCAGCAATTAGCTCCGACCCCAGAATTCGTCGCTCCCCCAGTTCATTCCAACAAGTAGGAGTACGACACCTATGCCCATATAACGCTTCGTACGGTGCCATTCGAATACTGGACTGGTGGCTATTGTTATATGCAAATTCCGCCAATGGCAAATAATCCTCCCAACTACCCCTGAAATCCAATACACAACTTCTTAACATGTCTTCCAATATCTGTATTACTCTCTCAAACTGCCCATCCATCTGAGGATGAAACGCAGTACTGAAATCCAGTCGTGTACCCAAAGCCTCGTGTAATTTCCTCCAGAACCGAGATGTGAACATAGGATCTCTGTCAGATATGATAGAAACTGGCACACTATGCAATCTTACAATCTCAGCCATATACAACTTGGCTAACCTCTGCAATGAATAATCAGTGCGGACCGGTATAAAATGGGCAGACTTAGTCAGTCGGTCTACAATCACCCAAACCGAATCCTTCTTAGAAGTTGTCAAGGGTAAACCACTCACAAAATCCATGGTCACCCTCTCCCACTTCCAGAATGGAATCTTAACTTGCTGCAGTAACCCAGAAGGTAACTAATGTTCAGCTTTAACCTACTGACAAGTCAAGCACTTACTTACATAATCGGTAACTTCGCATTTTAACCCAGGCCACTAATACAACTGACGAAGATCTCGATATAACTTGTTCCCACCAGGATGCATGGCATAAGGGCTACCATGCGCCTCTCGTAGAATAGGCTGCCTCAGACCAGAATCATTCGGTATACATACTCTTCCACAGAAACATAACACCCCTTCCCCATTCAATCCAAAATCTGAAGTCTCACCATTTTCCACTTGTTGAAAATGAGGAACTAGCGACTCATCCAACAACTATTTCTCCTTAATTTGATCAGTCCAAGTCGGTCTCACTAGCAGTTCAGCTAACAAGCTACCATCATCACACAGGCTAAGAAAAGCAAACATTACTCTTAAATCAGAGACAACTTTACGGCTCAGTGCGTCAGCTACCACATTAGCTTTGCCTGGGTGGTACTTAATTGAACAATCATAATCTTTAAGCAACTCAATCCACCTTCGTTTCCTAAGGTTCAACTCCTCCTGAGTAAGGAGATACTTGAGGCTTTTATGGCTCGTATAAATAATCATTCTTTCCCCATACAAGTAATGCCTCCAAATTTTTAGTGCAAACACTACCGTTGCCAATTCCAAATCGTGAGTGGGATAATTTGCTTCGTGAGGTTTAAGCTGCTGCGACACGTAAGCAACCACCTTTCCTTCTTGCATCAACACACATCTCAAACCAATATGTGACGCATCACTGTAAACAATAAATTCCTTCCCAAACTCCAGCTGTGTCAAAACGGAAGCCTCAGTTAAAACTCTCTTTAATTTCTCAAAACTCTCTTGCTTTTTATCAGACCAAACAAACGGTACCCCTTTTTGTAGTAATTTAGTTAAAGGTGCAGCTATCACTGAAAACCCTTCCACAAAACATCTGTAATACCCCGCTAAACCCAGGAAACTTTGAATTTTAGATACAATTTTTGGTGGTTTCCAACCCAATACAGCTTCAATTTTTCGAGGATCAACCCTAATCCCCTCAGCAGATACCACGTGACGTAGAAATGTCACCTCTTGTAGCCAAAACTCACACTTGCTAAATTTTTCGTACAACTACTTCTATCTCAAAATTTGAAGGACAATCCGCAAGTGTTCATCATGCTCCTCCTCATTTCCTGAATACACCAATATATCATTTATGAACACTACTACGAATTGATCCAGATAGGGTTGAAATACTCGGTTCATCATGTCTATGAAAGCAGCTGGTGCATTCATTAACCCAAACGGCATTACTAGGAACTCGTAATGACCATAACGAGTCCTAAACATTATCTTATACACATTAGCTTCTTTAACCTTTAGCTAATGGCACCCAGATCGAAGATCTATTTTGGAGAACACAGCAGCTCCCTGTAACTAATCAAATAGATCATCAATCCTCAGCAATGGGTACTTATTCTTGATGGTCAGCTTATTCAGTAAACGATAGTCAATGCACATGCGCATGGACCCATCCTTCTTCTTCACAAACAATACTGGTGCTCCCCAAGGGGACACACTCGGTCGAATGAATCCTCGGTCTAACAACTCTTGAATCTGAGACTTTAACTCCACTAGCTTCTTTGGTGCCATCCTATATGGGGCAATGGACATTGGAGCTATTCCTGGTAGAAGCTCAATTCCGAATTCGACCTCACGGTCTGGAGGCAAGCCCGGAAGCTCTTCTGGAAAAATATCCGAAAATTCCTTAACAGTTCTAACATCCTCAACAGAAAGACTTTTAGTCTCAGAATTACTAACATATGCCAGGAAAGCCTCACAACCCTTGTGAACTAGCTTCTTGGCTCTTAACACCGATATCACATTAGACAAATAATCTCTTTACTCCCCTATTATAGCCACCTCGTCATTCTTCGAAGTCTTCAACACCAACCGCTTAGCAGCACAATCCAGCTTCGCACGATGCTTCACTAGCCAATCCATGCCTAAAATAATATCAAATTCCCCGAATGGCAATTCCATCAAATTCGCAGGAAATACGACCCCTTGAACTTCTAAGGGCACATCCTTGAATAACTTATCCATACTAACCGATTGCCCTAGCAGACTCAACACCATCATTTCACTAGCAGTGCTCTCAAACTGAATACCCAATTTCTTAGACACAGTGCACGCAACATACGAATGCGTAGAGCCAATATCAATTAAAGCAACAAAGGGTGAATTATGGATCAAGAACATACCAGTTATAACATCAAGGGCAACACCATCCTCTCGGCGACGAGCAGCATAAACCAAGGCTGGTTGTCTCGCCTCAGTATTACCTGTGCCTCTACCTGGTACTCCACGACTCCGTCCAAACCCATTTCCACCTCTGGCCTGTCCACGACCTCTCAGTGGCTGACCACCTCTCACAGGCTGAACATGACCCTGTCCTGTTACTTGCATCTGAGTAGGCCTCTGAGGGCAATTTCTTACCTGATGATTTATGGACCCACATCTAAAGCACGCCCCAATATTTTTTCAGCACTCGCCCAAATGAGATCTCCCACAGTCAGCACAAGGCTACGGTCTTGCAGCAACAACAGGATCTCCAACTCGAACTAGCCCATCAAACTTAGCCCTCTTAATAGACCTACTTGCAGAACCAGAGGATCCAAAAATCCCTTTTGCCTCTGCCCCTATCTTTCTCACGATTCTGGCGCTCCGAGTGCTTCATATCCTCAGCAATCTTTGCTTTCTCCACTAAAGCCGCAATGTCTCGCTCCCTCTGTGGAGCTATTAAAACTCTCAACTTATCACGAAGACCGTCCTCAAAATGCACACAGCATTCGTATTCAGTCGCTACTATCCCACGAGTATAACAGCTTAACCGCAGAAACTCCGCCTCATATGTCGCCACAGTCTTGTTCCCCTGGGTCAGGTTTAGAAATTCCTTCCTTCAGGCGTCCACATAACTTGCACCCACATACATCCCTTGAAAGGGTGCCTTCAAGAAATCTCATGTCAGACGGTCAGCTTGTGTACCTTCTCTCACAGTGAGCCACCATTGATAAGCCTCATCTCACAGTAACGACACTGCCCCTTTCAATTTCTGTTCCATAGTACAGTCCAGACCATCCATTATCTGCTCCGTAGCCTCTAACCAATATTCTGCCACGTTCGGGGCTACACCAGAAACACCCCTAAAAATCTCCGCCCTATTGGCTCGAAGTTGCTCAGAAATTGACCCCTGGGCCACTGATCCCGTACTCGATCCAGCAACCCTTTCAAGAACTCGCAGCATCGCCTAAGACAAGGCATCATCCCTAATTAATCGATCATGGGACCTGGTCTCAGTTACCGGTGAAGCCGATGTCTCCATAGCAAGCATGTGACACAACGCTGAAGACCCAACCCTAGCACCTCCTCGGCCTCTACCACAGCTTCGCGTACCCCTTCCGCGAGTACCTCTAGTGCTCATATCGATATGCTCTTTATCTGAATTTAAAATTTTTATGCTATCAGTTTATAATTTCAGTTTGTTATTAAAAGAAATTTTATGATAAACATTATTTAGAGTTTTGTTTCCATAGATCGAGATCCCGCTAACAATATCAGTCTTCTACAGTTTTAGTTTGCTCTAACCAGAGATTTCCAGTTTAATGCTACCATCTATAATAGTTTTTCAGCATTACATTACAATTTAAAACAGTAGATACTAGCAGAGAACTTACAGATTTGGTGCCGGAGACTCGGTGTGCCACGCTTTTCTGAACCATACCTCAAAACACTTTACATATTTGAAAACAACCTTATTAAATACAAAATTTTAAAATCATTCCACAGTCGAGTTTTACAACCTGGATCTGATACCATTAAATATAACACCCCAAACCTGGCCTAAACGTTATGGTCGAATCTGGCGTGTAACATCAAGGTATTTTTCAAAAATTGATCTTTTCAGTGAGAATCCACTACTGAATTTAAAACCTTTTAAAATTATTATTTAACAAAAGTTCTTGTCAAAATGTTTACCAATTTGTTTCCCCTTGGTATATTACTTCATTTTAAACAACAGAAGCATTTTGAAAACTTCGTTGCTAAAAGCTCGTGTTCTTTAAAAAATCGTGCTATTTTGAAAACCCGTGTTTTCCTAGACTAGCAGTTTACTATAAGAAATCAAAATCTAAATTAAAACTTAAAACCCACCAATGGATTTATTACATAAATTAAAACCCAAAAACGAAATCTATTTGCAAATAAAAGAAACAGAAACAGTAGTGTGGCCATCTCCGAGTCCCTCGCAGCTCCAAACCATCTAAGCTTATGGGTTACCTACACAGTTAGAAACGGGGTGAGTTTACGAAAACTCAGTGTGTAATCCCAATATCAAACAAACAGTGAATAACACAATATCAGTATAGTCTGGGCCAAAGCCCTATTCAGTATCAGTACAGTTTGGGCCAAAGCCCTATCCAATCTCAGTACAGTGCAAAATACAACCCATCCCATAACCATCCAGCACACCACCCGTACCAACCAGCACACCTGTGGGGATATCAATTGACCCACCCAACCAGCACACCAATATCGCAGCAAAGCTACCAGTAGTAATAATAACGCAGCATAGCTGCCAGTAACAATGAGTGTGGCAAGCCACCAATAAAACATAAATGTAACAAAGTCACCAGTACAGTACTTCCTCCATATCATAAGCCCAACCCCATGCAGATGTCGTGTCATAAATAATACGTGCATGCAGTATGTCATACTCAAAACCAGTCATTTAAAAGTATTACGCATATCATTTAACCTAAGCGTTATAAAGGTTATATCATTAGTTAGGGGTAAAACAGTAATTATAACCCTTTAGGGGTGTTTTGGTCATTTAACAAATTTTAAGGTCTTGGTACAGATGACGACCTCATCGAAGGTCTACAGTCACCTCGGGTGACTCAAATAACCCATTCAGGTGAAACGGTGTAATGGGCCCCCAACCCAACATTCGGCCCAAGTGGGCCCACAGGCTCGTGTAGCTCGTTAGCCTAATTCTAGCCATGGCTATGCGAATTCCATAGCCCAGTTCCATATTTATCTTCTTTCGTGATTTTTAATCTGCGTGGGCCCACGAGCCCATTGGGCCCACACGGCCCATTTCGTCCCATAGAGGCCCACAATGGCCCAAGCCCGCGAGAGCGCTCGCGGTGGCCACTACAGTTCGTTGCCCAGGATTTGTGGCTCGATTGACCTTGCGAGCGTTCATGCACTCGTGCGATCGCAAATGCCAAAGTTTCAGCTTTTCAGCTATTCGACTTTTGCCGATTCACAGTTACGCAGTGGTGTGAGTACACACCCTTTTGGCTTTTGATCAGTAATAGAGTGGTGTACGGTTACACACCTTTTTGGAAAGAAAGACGTCGAACCCTGCGCGCTCAACCTAAATCCAAAACAATGAACTTTAGTCAGTTCTCCAATGCTTGGGTTAACCCCCAACTATGTACTCACAAATTCTCAACAATATGCATCGCTTACCTTGCTAAGACCAATGGGGCTTAAACCACCCTTATCCAACGATCACCCTTCTATAAACCACAATCTGCACCAACAACCCATTTATTCAGTAACTTCATAATATTTTACTAAAACCAAGTGCACCTCTTACCAAGACGTGAACTACAAACGCAAAGCAAAAGCATTCGGTCCACCCACTTTAGTAACGTCACAACCCCCTAGCACCATTTGAATTTTAAAAGAAACGTTAGATGAGCCTATCCTCACGACGGTCAAAAGGATTTGGCTCAAGAATACCCAAATCGAACATGAACACAAAAGGAGCCTTCTACCATTCTGCTAGAGAAAACACTTACCTTCAATTAACAGAGATTAAGAATCGGTTAGGCCTCCACCGCTTCAGTCACACAGGGAGAGAAACAAGCGGCTAACTTCATTAGAGAAAGAAACAATGAAAAGGATGAAAAAGGAGTTGGGTTCAGTTTCTTCGACTTTAGAAGCAAGAGAAAAGATGTTCAAGACAAAAAAGGAAAAAGGCTACCAATGTTCGGCTAAAGAGAATTTAGCAGGCTTGACTCAAAGACGAAAAAAAGAAGAAATTGAGAAGAGGTAAGAGTCACAATCAATTCGGCACAAAAAGGGTAACACAAAAAAAACCAAAAGTTACAAAGAAGGATTCGGCACCTACTCCTAAACATCAATTGCTGAAAATGCCTAACCCAAAACTCCTTGGCCGAATTTGCACCCTCACACACACCCATTCGGCTACAACTCCTCCCCAATTCAAATTCCATGATAATCTCCACGATTTTCTCCTTTTATCCCTTCTTGAAATCCTCTGCAAAAACCCTTAAGACCAATTCAAACCCTTCATCCTTAGTGTCTGACTCCAACACTAACTCTTGCCGCCCCCTCCTAGCAAAAATAAATACTCTTTTGCTTGTCATGGGATTCGAACTCGTGCCCTCCTTAGATGCTCCACATGCCACTTGCCACTAAGCCACAAGGTTTCTTGTGTCATCAACCAACCATGATTATTTATAAGACACAAGTGCCAATAACCAGGTTCATTTAAGAGCAAAATAAAAATGCTGCAAAAACTGAAGCTTAAACCCCAGGACTCCTCAGACCCCCCAAACACACCCAAATCAACTAACCATTAAAGCAAACAAGAAATTTGTGCTAAAATCGGAAAAATTACAAACCCTAAATTTTTAGGGCGTTACATTTATGCCTATTAATTATAAACTCATTTAGTCAAGAAGTCATTCCACTATAGTATCGTGACTAAGCTCTCCTTAACAATATACAATTACAAAAACAACTACTCTGTGCTAGTCCAATGACCTTGTCATAAGTGTGTTACCCTCATAGGATATCCTTGATCTCTTTGGGGTAATATCCGCTCTCCCAATATGATCCTATTTTATCTCATGGTAACAATTACATCTTCTTTCATGAAAAATCAATCAATATCAAATAGTGATAAAGTCATACATCACAAAGATGACCAACCCATGGCCATGTTTACTTTTCATCAGCCATGTAATGCCTATGAAAGGAAACCATGTAATCATGTCTCGGGTTATAAATTCCACTATTGTGAATGACAGTACATATTGCAGAAGTCGTACAACTAATGCACTAAACAGTACATATTGCAGAAGTCGTACAACCAACGCACTAACTTTTGCTTCCACATCTATTTGAACTCAGGCTTTTAATTACATCAAAGTGTATGAGTCACGCATACATAGTCCCCCATCCACTCAGGATTTAGGTATGCCACACTATGAACGTCACAACTGAATAAATTCATAAACGGATTCAGGATCTATTTTTATTGGGTCCATTTCATTATACTATCAGTCTAGTCAGTTACATTTATGTCTCTATCTTTTAGGAATTATCCGCTTCGATGCCCAAGACAAAGCATCTCCCCAATTGGACTTGATAGATGACATATTAATCTTTCAATAAATTTGCTCATTTTCAATTAGACTAAGGACATGTTTAGGTTTATCTTATAATATAAGTTATATTTCTGTATTACGATTCGACTACGTAATATCACTTAATATTAGTTAAACATTAAACAACCAGTGAGCAACATTTGCTTCCATTTTACTTTGAATACAAAAACCATGTGAGGATAATATAAAAAGTGTTAATATAATTCATGAATAGTTTTACAAGTGTACTTCAACGAAAATACTACATTTAAGGCACCAAATCTAACACTTTCGGCTGCGAAGAGTCAGTAAACTTGTTTCGAGGTGTCACTCCATAAAGCCTATGGACCGTTTACACGGTGTCGCTCTGAAGAGATGTAGATAACCATTTTCATGGTGTCGCTCTGAAGAGCCTATAAATAACCATTTCCAACCAATCCTATAACAGCCCGTTTTTTAGTGAAATGAGAACAATGGTTTCGGGACCACAAATCCTATCCAAAGTATATTTTATTTTTATTTTACCATATGACCCATAATATGTTAGAAAAGACGTGTGAAAATTTTGATACAAAAATTTTATCGATTTAGTGCCTAATTACGAGAAGGACTAAATCGCATAAAATGCAAAAGTTAAATTCTAGTAGCTATAAGGATCAAATAGCTATGAAATTCAAAACTTAAGGTCCTTGTATGTAATTAGACCATTAATAAAAGTATTTAGATTTTTATTCTGACTCATCCATGGAATTATAGAAAAAGACGATGGACTAAATTGGAAATACCAAAATAAATGATTAATTAAAAAGATGAATAGAATTATATCATCTTATTTTGACATCTTTAACCTTAAAAACATATGGAAACCCTAGGAGAGAGAAAAGAAGCTTTCAAGGCTTAATTGGGTAAGTTTCCTTGTCCCGTTTTTAGTAATTTTGGTATTTTTAGAACCGAGATAGCTTAATCTCTCTATTTGAGAGATTAATTTGAAAAGTTATCAAGGTATGAAAATGGGTCATGGATGTATTATGTTGGAAATTAGAAATTTATGGTAGAAATGAAAGACTATTGATAGATAAACAACTTTTACAAAGTAATTTTTGAAGAAAACTTGAATCAGGGACTAAAATATAAACTTGTAAAATTTGATGAAAAATTCTAAAATTTTATGTAAACATGTTTTGGAAAAATTGTAATAGGGCTTTGGTTAGGCTTGAAATAGGGAGTAATTTGTACAATTTTCATTTTTTGGGATTAGGGACAAAATTGAAATTTTTGGAAAAGTTAAGGGCAAAATGGTAATTTTTCCTAAGACGTAAAATGAGTCCGTCTAAGTATGAAATGTATGAAATTAATGATTAAATTAATTTATATAGATCTGGACAACACTAATTCAAGGTTAGATCAACGAAAGGAAAATGTTTCGGATTAGTAGATTATTACGCAAACAAGTGTCGAGGCAAGTTCGTGTAACTTAATTGGATATGTAATTATGCTAATTACTTGTTGTGTTGTATGTAATGTGATTTACATTGATATACTTTACTTGTATGCTATGATGATAAATGAAAATAAGCTTGAAATGGTGATAAAAGGGTTAGTCCCGATTGAATATTGAATTCCGATGAATGTATAAGCTTTCCTGAAAATAATAAGGTCCTGCATTTGTTACGGATTGGATTTAGCTCGGACGAGTAATCCCAATGACCTTGTTATATAAAGGATTTAGCCTAGACGGGTAATCCCGATGTAATACCTCTTAAGCACACGTTATGATTAGGGTTTAGCCTGAACTGATAAACCTAATCGAGCTCTTGTGAGCATACGTTATAATAAGGATTTAGCCTAGACTAGTAATCCTGTTATACGACATATGGCTCATGAGTTTGTCCCTTGGTTAAGTACCCTAAGGGGTACCCTCGATAAGAATTGACAGATTAATGAATCGTACACCTTGAGTGTACTATTTGAGCCTTCATCAGGATTTCAATGATTTGATGGACATATAACTCTTCACTTAGCATGAAAATCTTGAGATAAAATAATAATGACTTGAAGAACATTGCTTGATGAGCTCATGTATGTTACTTGATTGATATGAAGATTTTGGTTACTAACATGTTTGAATGATTGTATGTGTTTAGGCAATTTAGCCAAATGGATGGAAAACATGTTATGTATGCTTAGATTTATTAAACAAGATTGGTAAGTTTAGTTTCTGTTATATGAACTTACTAAGCATGTAATGCTTACTCCTTTTATTTTTCCCCTTTTTTATAGTGCTCGGAAGATCATTGGAGCATCGTCACACTATCAACTAGCATTTTGGGTATATTTAGTGAAATCATTTTGGTGTAATGGCATGTATAAGGAAACTTGGCCAATAGTGGCTTGAAGTGTCATTTTATAACCTAGCCATTGGAATGGCTAGTGATGGCTCATTCCGGGATATGATTTAGTAAACTATTATGACATATATATCCACATGTGTTATGCTAAGTTCATGTGACCCAATGTTGTGAATGTCTAAGTTAAGTTAAGGTGAGTTAGTAACCATGTATGCATGAAATAGTATGCCTTGATGAATGATGAATTTGTTCAATCAGAATGCTTGAATTGGTTGGAATTGGTTAAGTGTTTATTGTGCATGTATTTGAGTGATTTTGGGTGAGAAATGAAGCTAGGAAATGGCTTCATTTTGTCCACATGGGCAAACACACGGGCGGCCTGGTAACATGGGCATGTGGTTAGGCCGTGTATCCCTTACACCTAAATTTTGAGAAACAGAATGCACAAAATTGGGCACACGAGCAGGGACATGGGTGTGTGTCTCAGCCGTGTGTGCCACACGGCCTAGAACACGGGTGTGTGTCTTGGCCATGTGAAACCTGCACCTAATTTGAATTAAACTAATTAACCACACGACCTAGCGCACGGGCATGTGGCGTGGCTGTGTATGCAAGTCAGAGAGTTACACGGGGTTGAACACGGCCTCCAGCATGGGCGTGTCCCTAGGTCACACGGTCGTGTGAGCCCTGCACCTTGGAAATTTTTTTAAATTTTGCAAAAAATTCTTAAAGGTCCTGATTAAGTCCCTGACTCGATTCAAATGCTCGTATTGGACCTCGAAGGTCCAATTAAGGGACGTTATGAATAATCACGGTTAATGAATAGTGATTTGCATGAATGAATTGAAAAATGTTTTGAATGTTCTGGTAATGCTCAGAGACCCTATTCCGGCGACAGGTACGGGTTAGAGGTGTTACAAATCCTTTTTAAGTCCCTTTCAATCTGCCTATTCCTCCATTACACCAAGTTTCCTATCTTCAACTAACTCGTCAATACTTCCCTCCGTACTCTGCATTTTAGTAACATACATATCATGCATATCATCACATTCACTAACATAACATGGAGCACGCCACATAATGATTCATAGATAAAAAACCACGTCATACATTTAGAGAACATACTTGCAACAATCATACAATCGTACAACCATATGCAAGCATAACTTTTTTAGTTAGCAATGATTATATATGTAGTCTACTGACTCGACTGAAATCAATGCAAAACAAACAAACAACACAACAACTAGAACAAACCAAAATTTTAACATCCATAATCTGTTTCCATCGTTAGATTAAGGTTACTGAGTATTACCAAACAATTCAGAACAATTAATAACAGATAGCATCAAGTTACTGAATTAATTAACAAAATTTAATAAATAATTCAGATTAGAGTAGAACCACACTTATGGCCTTAAATCGAGCCTACGAGGCCTTTAAAATAGTTTAGTAACAATCAGGGACCAATTCAAAACAAAATAGAAGATTTGGGAAAAAGTGAGAATTTTTAAAACAGGGTTCACACGACCGTGTGTCCAGGCCGTGTGATAGAGCTTAGACCGTGTAGCTCCAGACATAGCCATGTGTGCCTAAAAATGACCAAAAATGTGCTTATTTTTCCTCTAAATGCTTAGGTACCTAAACCAACTTATAGCATATGATCACAAGAACTCAAAACACATTCAAGAACAACCAAGATATGCCAAATCAACAATCAAAGACGTAACCAATGTGTCATCAATTACACCACATCTCAATCACCTAACATTTCGCTACTTTAGTTACATTACACAAGCCACAACAAACTCAAATATAATTTACCTTCAATTCCTTTATACCATACCTAATTCAAGCCACACTTAACATTTCATACTTGTTCACTTATGCTTAAACATGGAATTAAACATACATACCACATTTAACTACTCATACCACAACATCAAAATGCACAACCAAAACACATTACATATACTTATGAAACGTTACAGAACATAACCGAATGCTCCTATTACATGCCATATAAGCCAAGTCGAATTCAAAATCTACCAAAAGATCCTTGGACAGTGTGATTCTTCAAGTTGATCCAATCTCCCAATTTCCACAAAATGTAATCTGCAAAGAAAGAGACAAGGACATGAGTACGCTTTTGTAAACCTTAGTAAGTTCATTGATTAAATGATAAACCTTACTGTATTAAAATAATAATTCAAATAACAAGATTTATAAACAGAGTTCCTGTCAACAAGGTTATTATCAGAATTCTTGTAAATCATAGCTCACAATAGGTGAGTAATTCTCAAACGATAGTACAAATCAATTTACCACATTTCAATAATATTCAGTGATCAATAAAAAATTCCTGATGAACGATACACGGATACAAATACACGGTTAACCATCTAGAACACACTAAATGCTCATATGAGCCAATCCAACCAATAACACACCTCAGCACTAAGTGCCTAGCCCGTAAGCTAACATCCGCCACTAGGAAACACTGTAATATAACACGATAGTCCTCAAAAAATGTAGGAACTCGGTATCTTCAATGAACAAAGGATATACAGAAATCATCATCACATCCCATATCAATCCCGTACCATGCGCAAAACAACCTATTGGTATGGCAATCGTACTCTATCCTTTCGTTCATTGGCTCAAAGTATTTCAATCAGTAATCGATACCATATCAATTCATTATTTCCATTCTCAGTTACATGCATCAATATTATCCAACATTATACAATTAAGTTCACACAATACATTTAAAGTGTATTAAAATTAAATGAACGAACTTACTAGCTAAATTACAGTGATGACAAAAGTACAGGGACTATTATGTAATTTTCTCTTTTCTCGATTTTCCACTCATTCTTGATCTAAAATAATAATTTCATTCAATTAACTAATTCCAATAGAAAAATTAACTCATTTTATGCTATTAAGTCCTTTTATAAATTTTCACAAAATTGCCCCCAATATTTTACTTTTATGCAATTTAGTCTTTAAGCTCAAAACTTGCAATTTAACCAATTTTAACTAAAATTAAATTCAGCCAAATAGTATAACACTCCACTACATTCCATACTTGATGTTATTTCACATCAAGTCCTTGTAATTTTATCACTTTAATATTTTAGTCCTTAAACATTAAAATTACTAAAAACTACTTTACAAAATAGCCCTATTAAACAACCAAGCTTAATAATGTACCATAAAAAAATCAAGAACAACCCAAACTCATCAATGGCATAATCCATAACATTTGACAGTTTTACAAATTAGTCCTCGGGTTAGCTAGATTAAGCTAATACGAGTTCGAAAACATAAAAATCACAAAAAAAGGGTATTAAACACATACCAAATAGGGAAACCCTAGCAAGCCGAAGCTTTCTTCTTCTCCAACAATGGCTACACGGTTTAGCACCAAGAAAAAAGGAAAGAAAATGATAACTTATTTTGTAATCTTTTAACTTATCCTTTCATTTACCTATTCACAATTTTTACCCTTTTAATATTCATTTAAACTTCAACAATTGTAAGTCCATTAATGTCCACTAACATTAAAAATGGTCTAAATACAATATAAGTCCTCACAAACATAACATTTAAGTCATTTAATTAATAAAATTCAATAGCGATTAACATTTACAATTTGGCCATTTTTAATTAATTAGGACCTAATTGCAATTAACCATAATATATATAATTCCATATCATTCCTACCTTTTGGCCACTTAAAAAGGGTCCAATTACACAATTAGTCATTCAATTATTTTTAATTATTAATTACTTAAGCTTTATTTCAATTTAACCTTAAAGAGTTGAGACCTAATAATAAATGTAACACCTCTAACTCGTATTTGTCGCTAGACTAGGGTTAAAGGCGTTACCGAACGAATCGGAATATTTTACGAACAATTCATAAACATCATCCATAATCATAGTAATACATCGCAATAGAGTCCCTTATATAGGTCATCGAGACCTTAAACATGCATTAGAAAAGGGTCGGGACCAAGCCGAACACATACAAAATTTTTCGAAACTTAAATAAATTTTCAAAGTTATAGAGGTCACACGCCCGTGTGAACAAGCCGTGTGCCTCACACGGCATTAGACATGCCCATGTGTCTAGACCGTGTCAAATCAGGGCATACATACTAACTTAATCACACGGCCACAAGACATGCTCGTGTGCCTTGGCCGTGGTCGAAACTGACTTGGGTCACACAGCTAGCCACACGCCTGTGTGCCTTGGCCGTGCTCAAGACTGACTTAAAATCGTAGGGTAACCCAAGGGACACACGGTCGTGCAACATGGCCATGTGTCACACACGGTTGAGACACACACCCGTGTCTCTACCCGTGTGGACAAAAATAGGCTATTTGAAAAGACAATTTGCCACCTAATTTGGGTGAAACCTACAAGAATCAAACCAAGCACATTTGCACTATAATTTCAGCCAATTTCAATACCAAAACTTACACCAATCATGCCATAACATTATCAACCAATCTCATGCTTAATAGTCATACCAAATTATGCCAAAACATAAGACAAAATCATATCTAAACATTTGTTTCATAACCTTATTTTATTTTCATTCAATCACATGCTATAAATTTACCAATTTCACAAATTTGCACATATCAAAACTTACCAAAATTGACCATTTCATTTGGTCATTCATAAACACATCACATAAGCATAATTTGCATCACATAACATATACCAAAATCAATCCATAAGTTCAACCATAATTAAGCCATATCACATGGCTAAATATACATATCACAAAACATATTCAACTACCTCTAACCTATACAAATACTATAATATATACATTTTCAAAAGGTACCAAAATAAAGTTCGATAGTGTAATGATGATCCTCGATGATCCCCGAGCTCTCGATAGCTACGATATCTATAAAACAATGCAAACACACACAAAGTAAGCTTTTAAAAGCTTAGTAAGCCATATACAAATAAACTTAACAAATAACATCAATTCATTCATATAATTTTAAGGCAAAATACATTCACTTAGCCATATATCTCTTATATTTCATTTGAACATAATTCACATTTACATGTCATAACTCATTCTCATAGCAACTCATACTTATATCATATATTCACCAATGTACATATACTTACCTTTCATTATCAAACATGGTATTTAGTTCAAATGTACCTGATTCGGATACACATTTCATATAATCATTCATTTCTCAAAATTCCCATTGAACCATTTGGAATCATAAGGATACGCGGATAGCTCAGAAAGCTCGTACAATGCCAACATCCCAGATGTAGTCTTACATGTAATCAAATATCAATGCCACTGTCCCAGACAGAGTCTTACACGAAATCAAATACGATGCCAACGTCCCAGATGTGGTCTTATACGTAAATCATAAGTCGATGCCAATGTACCAAACATTGTCTTACACGATAACACATATCAAAATCCTATGTCGTGACTTATGTATCCTAACTATTCCTATGGTTCGTACGGGGCTTTTCGGACGTCGGAACTTTGTCGATGCTTTCTCGGATGTCTCATTTCTCTCAACTCATATATTCATTCATCATATTTCAATAGCATATAATCAATAGTAATTCAATTTAAAGCACATTTATTTGTATATAGACTTACCTCGTACGGATTCGGATAGACGGAATCGGCTACTTGACGACTTTCGACTTTCCCCGATCTAATTTTGTTTTCTTTAATTCTTGATCTAAATAAATTCAAATTTAACTCTTTTATTTACCAAATCATCCGAATCAATTCAAAAACACATATTTAGAGCATTTTACAAATTAGCCCTCATATTTTCATATTTTGACAATTTAGTCCCTAATCACAAAAATCACAAAATACACAAAATTTGCATATACTTATGCTTAGCTGAATATTCATAGCACTCATACAAGTTTACATATTTCATTTATTTCACATTTTAGTCCTTAATTTATAAATTTCATAATTTAGCCCAAATTACTCAAATTCATCAAAAATTCAAAGACAAAACTTAGTAATCTAACACATATCTTTAATTTACTATCATCAAACTTCATAAAGCTCATAGTTTCATCAAAGGCATAACTCAAAATCATCAACAAAATCAAAAATTAAGACATGGGCTTGATAGTATACAAAGCAACGATCACAAAAACGTAGAAATTATCAAAAACCGAACAAAACACATACCTTAATCCACAATCACAAGTGCCGAACCCTAACTCAATTTTTTTCTTTCTTATTTCTTTGATTTTCAGCAATGGTGGTGAATATAACACCAAATTTATGTTTTTGTTTTATTAATATAACATTTATATTCATTTTACCATTTTAGCCTTGCTATTTTTATTAGAATTCCACTATCTAATGTCCAACTATGTCCATACATTAATTTAATGGTCCAATTACAACATAAGGACCTCACATTTAAAGAGACACATCAAATAGGCACTTTAACAAATAGCAGGCAACTTTTACATTTTACATGATTAGGTCCTTTTATCAAATTAAGCACACAAATGATCGAATTTTCATACAAAACTTTCACACATGTCAATTAACATATTTTAAGCACAAAAAATAATATTTAAATATTTTGTTGACTCAGATTTGAGGTCCCGAAACCACTATTCTGACTAGGGTCTAAATCGAACTGTTATAATTCTCCCTCTTAGGGATTTTCGTCCCCGAAAATCTTACCATTGAATAGATTCAGATATTGTCATCTCATAACATCTTCAGGCTCCCACGTAGCCTCTTCGACACCATGTCGAGGCCACAATACTTTTACTAATAGAATTTTCTTATTTCGCAATTCTTTAACCTCACGAGCTAAGATACGAATCGATTCTTCGTCGTAGGTCATATTAGACTGAATCTCAATCTCAGACGGAGGAATTACATGTCAAGGATTAGATCTATATCGTTGAAGCATTGATATGTGAAATACATTGTGTATCTTTTCTACTCAGGTGGCAATAACAATCTATATGCAACCGGTCCGATACGCTCGATAATTTCATACGGCTCGATAAACCTCAGACTCAATTTTTCTTTTCTACCAAATCAAAGTACTTTCTTCCACAATGAGACTTTTCAAAAACACTTTGTCTCCGATCTCAAATTTAATGTCTTTTCATTTCAAATCTGCATATGATTTTTGACGATCAGAAGCCAGTTTTAGACTATCTCGGATCACTTTTACTTTCTGTTCAGTCTCTTTTATCAAGTCAATCCCGTGAATCTTATTCTCACTAAGCTCAGTCCAATACAAAGTTGTATGGAATTTGAGACCATATAAGGCTTTATACGGTGCCATTTTGATGCTTGATTGAAAACTATTATTGTATGCGAATCCAATAAATGGCAAATACTGTTCCAACGTACCTTCAAACTCAAGAATGTAACATCTAAACATAACCTCGAGTATCTGAATAATCTGCTTGGATTGACCATCCGTTTGTGGGTGAAAAGCAGTACTGAAATGCAATTTCATACCTAAAGCCTCTTGTAGTTTCTTTCAAAACCGTGATGTGAATCTCGCATCTCTATCTGATACAATAGATAATGGCACACCACGAAATGTTACAATATCAGAAATGTATAACTCAACTAACTTATCAAGTGAGTAATCGGATCGTACTGGAATAAAATAGGCTGATTTCATCAATTGATCAACTACAACCCAGATTGCATCTTTTTTTCTCGAAGATAGGGGTAAACCCGATACAAAATCCATTATCACTCTATCTCATTTCCATTCTAGAATCATAATCGGTTGTAACAAACTGGATGGCACCTAATGTTCAGCTTTAACTTGCTGTCAAATTAAACATTTCGAAACAAAGTCAGAGATATCTCTTTTCATTCCAGACCACCAACAATGCTGTTTCAAATAATTATACATTTTCGTACTACCCAGATGAACAGATAAATGATTGTTGTGAGCTTCATTCAGAATCATCTGAATCAGTTCTGAATTTCTCGGAACACAAATTAGATCTTGGAATCTCAGACAATTATCTCTATCAACTCTGAATTCTGAATCAGAATCTAAATCATTTGAGCTCGTTCTACTATTATCTCATTATCAACTTTTTGAGCATCAATAATCTGTTGTCAGAACAACGATCTCGCTTTCAATTCGGTTAATACCGAACCATCATCAGACAGAACCAAATGAGCATTCATCGCACGCAATGCAAATAGTAATTTTTGACTTAAAGCATTAGCAACAAAATTTTCTTTTCCTAGATGGTAATCAATAACAAGCTCGCAGTCTTTTAACAATTCTAGCCATCTTCTCTATCGTAGTGTAATAGCCCGATTTTTAGTGGTGTTAAAAATTGTGGTACGAGACCACTAAAATCTAACAAGTGAGTTAAAAATCTATTATTTGATATTGATGAGTCAAGTGTGAATTTTAGAAATATTTTTGAATTAGTGAATTTTTTGAAAAGAAATTATTAGAAAAGTTGGGCCAAAAACAAGGTATCGAGACCTCAAATTCATTAACCGAGCCATAATATGTTTAGAAATATTTATGGATTGTTATTGAGTTAGTATTAAAATTTTGTTAGAAAATTTTAATGTTTGGGTTATCAATTAAATAAAAAGTATTAGATTGAAAAAGGTGTAAAAGTTGCTAGAATGATTAAATAGCTAAATTGTCAAACAAGGAAGGACTTAAAGAGAAGAATAGCCCAAGGGAGATATTTTGGGCGGCATGGGCAGAGAAAAATTTGGAAATTTAAGAAACAAGGATAAAATTGGAATTTTAGAAAAGATTAATAGATAAAAATCTAATTAAAATAGAAATCTAAACATTTTCTTCAAAATGGATAGCCAAAACGCCATGGGAGAGAGAGCTCTTAAGCTGGTTTTTCATAATCTTGCTTCATATCAAGAATCCGAGAATAAACGAGGAAAAAGAAAAATTACTGAATAGTCCCTAAATTTCTATAGCTTTTGCAAATTAACTAGGTAAGTTCATATGGCTGAACTTTTGTGATTAATTGTTAATGTGAGAATGATATAATGTATTACTTCATATATTGCTATTGAATTATGAAATTGAAATAATGTAAAAATCAAATTGAAAGTTCAAAATTAAGGGATACGCAGGATTGAGTACATATGTTCAGTGATGAGTGATGAATTGGCGGATAAGACTATGGTTAATCCATGGAAAAGTTATGACACGTAGGTATGGTATTGTCCATACTGAGCTATGACACATAGGTATGGTATTATCCATACCGAGCTATAATACGTAGGTATGGTATTTCCCATACCGAGTTGTGAAATGTAGGTATGGTATTGTCCATACTGAGCTTTAAAACGTAGGTATGGTATTATCCAAACCGAGCTATAATATGTAGGTATGGTATTTCCCATACCAAGTTGTGAAACGTAGGTATGGTATTGTCCATATTGAGCTATGAAACGAAGGTATGGTATTAACCATACTGAGTTGTGAATCGTGGCACTGAGCAAACGACGTACTCAAATTCGTAAGTCGTCCCTTAATTTGACATGTGTGGATAAGTAACAGATAAGGCTAAGCGTTGAATTATGAATTGATATTTGGGTATTGAGCTCAACTAAATGAATTCATCATGTGAAATTGTGGATGACACGAGATGTGTATAATACTTGTTTATTGAATTGCTATGGTATTTTGGTAAGATTTATGTTTTGGGCCAATGAACTTACTAAGCTTTCTTAAGCTTACTCTGTATGTTAATTGTTTCTGTAGATTTACGAGATATCGGTCGATCGAATCTTCGCATCAGGACACACTATCCAGAGTTCCACTGGTAGATTCTGAAAACATCTTATGGTTTATATGGCATGTATAGGGTAAAGTTTGAAAGATGTGATTTGGTAATATTAATATGTTGATGTTTGAATACTTATGTTTAGAAGTTGAACTTGGTAAGGTAATGAATGGAGTTATTTTGGTAAACTTAAGTAAAGAAGTATTATATCATAAAGTAGATGAAAACTGTGACAACCCGAATTAGGGCCTAATCGGAATAGTGGTTTCGTGACCACAAATCTGAGATAGAAATAATCGTTTTATAATTATTTGGGGTTTATGATATGATTTCATGATTTCATGAAAATTTCGTGATAAAATTCTGTGCATTTCGCGCTTAAGTTGAGAATAGGAACTAAATCGAATAAATTGTAAAACTCGTGTTTTAGAAGTTTTTAGTATGAAATTGCTTTGGGATATTAATTAGGAGGTCTTAAATAGCAATTTGACCCATTCTTAAGTTATGGACAAAAGTTGGACATGGAGGGAATTTTTTTGAAAGTTTAGTAGTAAGGGCATTTTGGTCATTTGTATATTAAATGAAATAAAATGGGAAAAATAACACAAAAATTGGTTATCATCTTCATTAGTTGCTGCTGAAAATTTCTCTCCTCCATAGCTAGGGTTTCTTCAACTTTCAAGCTTCATAATCAAGAAATGCGTGGAATCGACCTCGAACAAGGAAAGGAGAAAGTTTTGGACTAAATTGCAAAATTCTCATATTTTGCACCGAGGTAAGTTTGTATATAAATAATACATTAATTTCATTTACATTTTTATATTTCAGCCTATTATATATATTAGCTGATGTTGAAGTATAAATCGACTATTGAAAGAATGGAAATAAATAATAGAGAGAGAGATCCCGATTGAACATTCGGAAAAATCGAATAAAATAGAGGGAGCGTAGCTAGGTCACATGTATGGTGCCGAGTGCACATCATGTGTACAAGAAGGCTACGAGATACTATATAGTAGCTAGGTCACATGTGTGATACGGGATGTATCCCATGTAAACAAGAGAGCTACGTGAGAGATAAATGTAGCTAGGTCACATGTGTGATACGGGATGTATCCCATGTAGACAAGAGAGCTACGTGAGAGATAAATGTAGCTAGGTCGCATGAGTGATTCCAAGTGAAGGACACCATGTAGACAAGAGAGCTACGAGATAAATCGGCTAGGTCGCATGAGTGGTACTAAGTGTTCACCATGTGTACAAGAGAGCCGAATTAAATGAGATATGATGGTGGGGCTGTGTGCTGAAACTATCAAGTATCGAGGATTATTCCGAATTGTTCAACGGGATGGTTTTGTGGTGACATTGTAGTCATAGACCTATACTTGTGATGTATGAAATGTGATGAAAATTATTTGTAGTATATATATATGTAAGTTAAAATGAGGTTAGTATAAAGAATGTATGAAAGAATGAAATTAGCATTAAAACTGTTTTAGACAGTAGCAGTAACGTGATTTTGAAAATTCACCAAAAATATAAGAAATTTAATTAGAGGTTGAATGAGATGTGAAATTAAAGCTTAATGAGTCTATTTTCATATAAAAGAAACAGAGCAAGCAAAAGAATTCTATATTTTGAGATATTTACAATTGTGTGAGACTTGGTCAGGATGACTATGAAATCCCCTGTTTCAACTTTTAAAAATAATTAAAAATTTTACAAAACAAATTAATAAATATAGTTTATATGCATAAATTCCTTATTGAATCTAGTTTTAAATGAAACAGGTTTCATGGTTATTTGAATTGTGTACTGAGAGAAATTCAATTCGTAAAGAACAGAGGTCAGATCAGTTGAGCTGTGTAACAGGGGAAAATTTAACTAATAAAATGTACTAATTGGCTAAACCAAAAATTCTAGAAAAAAATTAGTAAAAAGTGTTATGAGTCTAGATTCAGGGAAATTTTACGGATTTGAATTTCGAGTTTCGTAAGTTGAGTTATGATTTATTTAGTGATCATGACGCAGGAGGGACAGCTTGATCAAATTGGAGTAAACAATAAAATAAAAAATATGATATAATTGAGTTATGTTGTAAACATATTAGATTTCTTATTTGTTATTTATATACTTACTTACTAAGCTATAAGCTTACTTTCTTTTCTCTCATTTGTCTTATAGTGTCGTCCAACTAGCACAGGAGTCAGAGATCGTAGAAGATCCGCCCGCACTATCAATACTCTTGGTATCTGAACTCAACATTTTGAAATATGGCATGTATAGCAGACTTAGTTATTTTGTTACGTGTCATAGTTGTCTAGGCTCAAATTACTACTTATAGTATCAAACTAATCATTTTGTACGAAGCCTTTGAAGTTGGTTTGTATTGTTAATGGCATATGTTATAATGATCAAATTGCACGCCATATTTTTGTTGGGTTTTGTTTAATAGTATATACTATAATTTGTTAATACCTCGTACCCTGTTCCGGCGACAGATACGGGTAAGGGGTGTTACAAAAACCTTGTGTTTTAGGTTGATTTGGTTGCTTGGTTTGGATATATTTTTGTGTTGGTGGGTTGTTTTCAGGATTGGTTATAAATAGGTTGAGAAATGTGGTCTTAAAATGGCCTAATTTTGTCTACACGGGTAGACACACAGACGTGTGTCTAGGCCGTGTGTGACACACGGCTTGCCCGATGGGCATGTGTTGCGGCCG
Source organism: Gossypium hirsutum (assembly GCF_007990345.1). Lineage (NCBI taxonomy): Eukaryota > Viridiplantae > Streptophyta > Magnoliopsida > Malvales > Malvaceae > Gossypium > Gossypium hirsutum. The sequence goes on along the minus strand of NC_053426.1, from coordinate 92,928,110 downwards.
TGTGTCCCCTGCATCTTGAATTTTAGGTTCGAATTGACCACACGGGAAAAGACACAGCCGTGTGTCTTAGCCGTGTAGAGGACACGGTCTTAGGACATAGACATGTGCCCAAGCTGTGTGAAGTCTGCACCTTAAATTCAAAAATTAAATTCACCACACGGCCTAGCACACGGGCGTGTGACTTGGCCGTGTGATCTCAATTTGTTCATCATATACAAGTCAAAGAGTTGCACGGGGTCAAGACATGGGCATGTGTAACCACATGGCCTGCCCACACGGCTATCCCTAGGCCACATAAGCATGTAAGCCCTGAATGTATGAAAAATTTTATAGTTTCACAAAAATTTCTCTGAGTCTCCGAATGAGTTCCAATTTGTTTCTAAAATTCATATTGGGCCTCGAGGGTCCACTTAATGGATGATTTGAATGTTTTTTATTATGAATAGTAAGTTTGACTCAATTTAACTGTACTTATTCAGATATTCTTGATAATACTCTGTAACCCTGTTCCAGTGATGGATATGGGTTGAAGGTGTTACATTTATTGGTATCAGAGTTTTGGTTTAACCGATTCTCAGAATGAATGAGATGTGTAAAGTGTCTAGAAATACATGTCATATAAATCTGTGATAGTGTGATGTGAATGATCCGATCTAATCTTTGTTCTTCTTATAGTTTGTAAAGATATCAGATAAACCCGAACATGCTGAACGGGATGAAGTTAATAGCAGAATGCAAACATCTGAGCACGAGACAAGCAGTAGTGTCCCAATTTATGAATCAGTAGTTTAATGAGATAATGTTAAAAGCGATACTCAAGTACTTGATTAAAAGTTACTTATGATGAATAGAGATGGAATTCATAAAGGTATGAATAAATGTTTATATTGATTATGGGGATGGTAAATATTATGTTATATGTGTGAATATAAGAAAATTAAAATTTAAGGCTTTACGACCTCCACCTTCTCAACTGTATGTCTTATACAATATAATTCACAAGATTTATATTGATTCAGTTCACAAGTGTGAAAGCAAAAAATTTAGTGGCTGCATGATTTGTAACAGCCCGATTTTGGGCCTAGTCAGAACAGTGGTTTCAGAACCACTATTCTGATGCCAGAGAAATTATTTTTTAAATATTATTTTATGTGTCATAGCATGATTATATAAGTGCATGAAAATTTTGGTGAATTAATTTTAGTGATTGTGAGCTTAATTACGAAAAAGGACTAAATTGCATAAGGGGCAAAAGTTTTGTTTTGCTAGCCAAATGTGTTAAATAACTAGAGAACCATAATTGGGGGGTATTTAAAATGCAAATAGGCCTTTAAATTAGTGGTGGCCGGCCATAGAGACAAAGGAATGAAAATTTTCAAAGGTTAGGTGAAATTGGTGACTTGTTTGACTAGAAATAAAATAAAATAAAGAGAAAGTGATATCATCTTTTCACCTTCATTCTCTCCACCGAAAATACCAGCAAAATAGGGGTTTTGAAAGCTTGAAAATGTCAGCTACTCTTTACCCTTGCGAGTAAGTGATTTTAATGGTCTTTCTTGATAATTTTTGTACTTTTGGGCTCTTGTAGCATAATCTAGCTAATAACGGCACTATTTTGCAAAATGGTTGAAAGTATAGTGTTTTTACATGAGAGTATTCATGTTTTTTGCTAAATTTTTATGGAAAAAATGAATCTTGGTTGTTAAATAAACAACTTTTGTGAAGTAGTGTTCATGAAAAACACTTAAAAAGGGTTTTTTTGTAAAGTTGTAAATTAAGTTGTAAATGTGTAAAATAATTGAAATTTTGAGTTGCTATAGTTATAAAAAGAATTCGGCTAGGCTTGGTAAAGGAGGAAATTCAATAAAAATCCATTTACGAGCTTAAGGGCAAAATCGTAATTTTTGTAAAGTCTAACGGCAAAACAGTTATTTTGCCAAATTGTGAGTTATAGAATGTCTTAATTAATGTAATGATTAAATGAGTGAATTTCATCATGTTAGATCAAGAAAATCAAGATTTGGGCTTAAATCGAGAAAGTACGAGGTTAAGGACAAAAAGAGAATAATTAGCCGAAATTGCATTCGAGGTAAGTCCGTGTGACTAAATAAACATGTTATCCATGTTATTTTAATTTACTTGAAATCTATTTTGCTATGATTGTATTTAATTATATGTTGATGGAATATGACATTCCATTGAAACAAGTAAGTTGTATGTTAATAATGCAACTATATTGTTATGATGTGTGATTGAATTAATATTGCATAAATTTGTTTGATTGTGACTATGAGTATGCATGTTGAGAAATTAATGTAATAACGACTCCCGGTTGAACATTAGGAATAGATTTGGATATTTATACCATGACATTGGATGATATGTGTGCTAGCGTAAGACATGTCTGGGACATGCATCGGCCTCGAGATATACAAGTAGTGTAAGACCTGTCTGGGACATGGCATCAGCTTGTTGTGTGTTAATGTAAGACCTGTCTAGGGCATGGCATCGACGCCGATAGATAAGAGCCAGTGTAAGACCTGTCTGGGACATGGCATCAGCCTTGATATATGAAAGTCAGTGTAAGACCTGTCAGGGACATGGCATCAACTTTGATGTGCTAGCCAGTGTAAGACCATGTCTGGGACATGGCGTCGGCATCTTATCCCAAGTTTGGGGCTATTGAATATCTTACAGTATTCCAAATGGTTCAACGAGAGATTTACAGTTTATATCAAAATGAGAGAACTTATGACCATATGGTGAGTAGTACAGGTTCTTACATGAAATTGATGAGATGTAAATTCAATTCATGTTGTATGATTAGTAAGAAATGAATATGAGCATGTTTAGTAACACAGGTATGTATGCCAAGCTCATGAGAAATGATTTCAGTTTATGATGCACATTTGGTGAAGATGTAAATAGGTAATTCATACCTATGAGAATGATTTTGTGATGACCTTGTGATTATAGGTCAATACTTATGATGTATAAATATGTATCTTTACCAATGTGGTGAAAATGAATTAATAAGGTGTGATAAACTAGTATCATTAATTTACACTAAAACAGTTTTGGATAGCAGCTGTAGTCCGATTATGAAAATCCAGCAAAAATTGTGGAAATTGATTTAGATGCTGAATAAAATATGAAATTAAATATTAATGAGTCTAGTTTCGTATAGAAGAACCAGTGTAAGAAAATGATTTTCATATTACGAAATATTTAAATTTTTATGAGACAGAGCCAGAATGATTTCGAAATCCCCTATTTTGATTTGAGAAAATCATTGAAAATTGTAACAAAATAGTTATGGGTTATAATTTATATTCTTAAAATTCTTAATGAGTCTATTTTCAACAAAAATATATGGGAACATCATCCCAATCGTGTATTATGAGATAATTAATTTTTAGTGAAGAGGGTTCGGAACTGTCAGACTGCGAAAAAGGGGTAACTTTAAAGAATAAACTGTACTAAATGGTTAAACCAAAAAATTTGAAACTTTTATGGTAAAAATATATGTAAGTCTAGTTTCTAGAAAAATTAGCTGATCTTAATTTGGAGTTCCATAACTCCAGATATAAATAATTTAGTTACTATGACTCGAGAAGATAGCTTGACCTGAACATAGGTAAAAGGCAATTATGGTAGTATTACCTTGAGATCAAGTTGTAAGAATTGGTGGAAGCACAGTGATAAATTGCTTATTATTTTCATATGGAATTACTAAGCGTGAAGTTTACTCCCTTATTTCCATTTCTTTTAGCTTGTCAAGTTAGCTCGGGGTTGGAGGTCGTCGAAGGCAGCACCACACTATCAAATCACTACCTTTGGAATAATGAAGCATATATTAGAAATTTCAAGTGAGTGGCATGTATAAGGATCTAGTTTATTGACATGTATTATTATGCTTTGGCCAAATGTATTGGCTTATATTGAGTTATATGTATATGGCCGTGAGATGTGGCTCATATTGATTATGGCTTATAAACCTAGCTATTCATGTTATGACCAATTAAGTGGTCATAGCCATGTAGTAATTGCATGTTATAAAAACAACGTGATAACGGTTGAACATGAGTGCTGGATGGATAAATTGATAACCATAGTATAATGGTAAAAGTGATCATCAAAATGACAAGTCTTATGGATGTGAATTAAGGAATCTAGAGTTGGTATTGCATGAGTAAATGCATTCCTTGTAAAAGGACATGTTAATGTTATGAATATATCTTAATAAAGAGTGTTTAATCATTAAAATGATGCCATGATTTGTGGTTTTAATATGTATAAGGTTGTAAGGGTTTATGGGTAACATGAAGGCTTGGAAAATAGCCTAAGTGTTTACTACACAGGCCGAGACACAATCATGTGTCTTAACCGTGTGAGGGACACAGTCTGGAGACACGGGTTTGTAGCTTGGCCGTATGGTTTGATTTGCATGTTGGCGTCATAAACAGAGAGTTACATGGCCTGAGGACACGGGCGTGTGACCCTGTTTCATGGGGAAAGTTTCTAATTTTTCTTGAAACTTTTCAAGTTTTCGGTTTAGTCCTGAATCAATCTCGATGTATGTTTTTGGCTTCGTAGACCCAAATAAAGGACGACATACATGTGTTTGAAAAGTTTTAAATTAAAAGAAATTTTATGGCCCGATTTTTACATGTACGTGTACGTTTAAGTCCGGTACTGCCTCATACCTTGTCCTGGCATTGGACATGGGTAAGGGGTGTTACATTTAGTGGTATCAGAGCTATGGTTTAGTAGGTTCTCGAACTAACCTAGCACGTGTAAGAGTCTAGCTATACATGCCATAGATAGTTAATAGTGTGATGTCTCCCGATACGAATGAGAACTATCTTGCTTAGAAAAAAGTACTCTCCAACCGAGCTACACCCAACTTTGTTGATAGTAATACCAAAGTATTTGAATGAAGTTCTGTGGGGATGAGTTGAAACTCAGAAAGGTACGAACAAGAATCATAATATCATGCTACGAATAAAATGGCATTATTCTGATTGGATATTAAAAAGTTTTGATGGATTGCAATGGTTCCTTAAAATGAGAAAAATGACTATATTTTAATGAGTTTATTTATGTTTAGTTGATGATTCTATGATGAACATGGCTGATTTACTCAGGAAAAAGCATGTGTTTAGATAACTTATCAAAAATATCGATGGAATGAATGTTCATGTATACTTATTTGAATGGATATGGTTGGCAGATTCACATAGTCTGAGTATAAGTGTTAAATTGCTTGGATTGATTTGCATATTTGTAATGATATGCATATGATGATGTGCGAGATGAAATTATAGATTGGAATATACTTATCCATGTTTGTTGGCCTTGTATGATGTTATGTACATGACTTGTTTGATTAAATGAATGGGATAAGTAAAGTTATTCAAAATTCATAGAGTGCATGCATAAGTGTACTTGTCTAAATGAGATAACTGGAAAGTTGGTGTAAAACATATATGAATGTCAGTTTGTCTGAAATGAATTATATGATTTTGATAATGTTGCTATGATAATGGAAGTTGTGTCACATGTATATGTATGTGAGAGTCGAATTAGAGGCCTTACGACCTCACCCCCTTACCTATGAGGTGTCTTATAGTGAAAATCCATGAGATGTTGTTGAATAGGTTCCCAGTACGAAACCGAAGAGTTTAGTGGTAGTATGATTATAATTATAACCCGAAATAGAGAATGGGTTGTTAAGTAAAGATAGTATTAAAAGAGATAACAACCTGTTGAAAGATCATTCGAATTATGCCATGTCATAGTTAGAAAAGAAATTCATTTAGGTAAATCAAATTACTCAGGTACGAGGTCAGGAAAATGTAATGATTGGGATCTTTTCAGAACTGATCTTCTTTAGTGAAAAGAATAATATGGAATTTTTAATGACAGAAATAGTTGATGAGGAAATATGCATGAAGCTATGATTCTATTTCTTCTGAGTGGTACTCTGTTTCGGTACATATATATGATTAGGATGTGGTCATTGTTGCATTTGGTTCCAGTGGGTCTGTGTGGTATCCTCTTATGGATTTCTTTTTTCTGGAGGATCATTGAAATCTTTATTATTTATTTCATCTGAGTTAATATTTTGGAAATTATGTATGTCTTCATATCTTGAAAGTAAATGTCTCGAATCATTTTCATTCCTATTGTTGATATGTATCGAACATGGTTCATTGTATGGGATATTCTTGAGTCAGAGTTAAAAGTTTTTATTATGATTATACCTTTAGCTTGATCACAAAAATACGGTGATATTGATGCGATGTTTTCTAGTTTTCGTAAAAAGGGTTGAAATTTGCCAGCGTATAGATTGTGGTAGCTCAAGTCTAGATTGTGTAATGGGTTTCATTTACTGGTAATCTTGATTTCTATTGGGATTAGCAAGAGACCATATGGTCTGGTTGAACAAAAGTAGTTCATAGAGAATTTTGATTTGTGTTATGAAAGAATTATAAAAGGATTGTATGTTCGACTTATTTTGTTATTAGTATGAAGGGATTTCTTAAATTATTAGTGATTGATGATTGAGGTCGATTCAGTTGTTCAACCTGTGCGGATTACTTGCTCGAAAGGTTAAATGAGATATTTATGCCCGAGTCTATTTGCAGATCTGGGAACAAAATTTTGTTTTTTCATAGTGAAAAGACGGATAGTCTGAATGAAAAATGCATATTTCGGAAGACCATGACATGAGTTAAAATTGTTTTGATTGATAAAATTATCGTTTTCATGGGAAATTAAGATGGTCTATTGCATGCTAGTGGAGTTTTAAATGGTTGGAAATGTTGTTAACCGAGGTATTAAATTTAGGTCCGCTTTCTCAATTTTTTTAATGATGTGTCATTAAATGTATTATAATGTGTTTTGAGGCTATAAGACAATGTGATAGCTTAAATTATCTGATGTCATGAATAGAGATCTGAGTCTGAGGTAGCATAAGTGACTTGAGCCATTGAAAGATTTTGAGTTAGTAATTATTAATCTTTGAGAAAGGTTAAAAATAGTTACAAGCGTTTGGTTAAGAAAACTCCGTTTACATTGAGAATGATGGTTACACGGTTGAAATTGTTTATTGACAAGATCGGTCTTAGCTGAAATCAAGATTGAAACTGAAATTTTATTGCAAGTCTATGTAGCTGAGAAAAGTGTTATTCAATTGTAAGCTAAATGAGTACATTAACGATCGGCATCTGGTTGTAAATTTTAGGTCAGACTTGATGAATGATATTATATTAGAGTAAAGATTTGTGTAACAGAAAACCCAGAATCCATGCACAAGTGTTGCAAGAAAACTCATAGAAATAATGTATTAGTGATCAAGTTTAGGACTCGACATTTCTGATTTTTATGCATGAATATTTGGAGTAATAACATGACTAAAGCCTAGTATCAAATGTCTTCTTTCCTACTTCAGTCAGTGTTGTTACTAGAGTGGAGTTGAGAAAGAGTACTATAGAATTCCTATCGAGATATTTCCTATCTCCAGAAAAGAGAAGTGTTTTGTGGGTTTGTTATTGAGTAATTTTTGAGATCAGCAAATTATTTCAGTAAGTACAGACTTCTCATTTAACAAAGTAATTGAATTGCTTGTGTTTGATGTTATCAGATTTCATAGAAAACTTTGAATGCGTGGTTGTGTTTTGGCACTCATTTCATTTCCGGTTTGATTGGTTCAGATTCTTGACAATCTGTTTCATTTCCGTGTTTCAGAATTTAAGAGAAATTGAGTATTGAATTCGTAAACTATTGGGTCGTACAAGGTTATAGAGTATAAGACCAGTGATGTACTGACTAGCTTCACCATACGAATTTAAAAAGAGTCAAGTGTGTTATGTGTACATGTGTTATGACGGTATGGAACGTACCCTTTGTGTATATGAGTTGTCCAATATAGATCAAGATTCAGTTAATGCGTTGTATGATGAAGAACCGCTCATGACTTTGGTACGAAAGATTGAAGTGTTAAGAACTAAAAGTTCAATCTTAGTAGAGGTTCTCTAATAATGGTGTGAATAATGGAGCCTATGTAATGCCCTCACGCCCGAGACCATCGCCAGAGTCAAGCTTGAGGTGTTACTAAACTTAATTCATCAATTTAACAACTCAAACAATTTATTTTTAAAACTTCTAGACAAGTTAGCAATCTGCATTATAGTCGCTTAAAAATTCATATCTCGAGTTCCAAAACTCAAAATCCAATTACATAAATTTTTCCTGAAACTAGACTCATATATCTATCTACTAATTTTTTTCTACAATTTTTGGTCTGGCCAGTTAGTACAGTTTATTAGTTCAAGGCTCCCCTATTTCAGGGTTCGACTACTCTAACCCCTATGTATTACGAATTAGATATCGCCCTGTACAGAGTTTCAATGACTATGCCGTTTGTTTCTTATAAAACTAGACTCAATAAGGATTTCATAAATGTAAAATAAAACTCCTAATTGTTTTTTACAATTTATAGTGAATTTTTAAAGTCAGAACAGGGGATACAGAGATCACTCTGACCCTGTACCACCAAAACTTAAATATCTCACAAAATATAACTCATATACCTATTTTGTTTCTTTCATATGAAAATGGACTCATCAAGATTCGATTACATGACTTATTCATCATTTAATTCCATTTCTACTATTTTTAGTGATTTTTCAAATTCACGTCACTACAGCTGTCTGAATCTATTTTATGGTAAATTTTATCTATTTCATGGTTTCCATGGATTAGCTAGCTATTTGACATACATAACTCCAAATATGATCATGATTAGCCATTCCAATGGCTAATCATTATCAAGCATTTCCATACCACTCAATAACTATATCATAAGACCATATATACAAAATGATTATAATGCTATACATGCCATACCCAAAATATACAAGCCATTATGCCAAGATGGTATACGGATAGTGTGAGCGAGCCTCTGACCGTTCCCGATTTCTGAGCTGACTTGTTAAAACTACAAGGAATGAAAAGGAGGGAGTAAGCATAAATGCTTAGTAAGTTCACATGCAAATAGCAAGTAACATAACCATATAAGCAAACATAAAACATCATTTGCATAATCATCACCAAGACATTCATATCATATTTTCATTTATCATCTTACCATATTGTTGTTATATTGAGTTTTCAACCCGAGGGTTAAGTACATACCTGTTCAAAGTATCCATTTCACAACACTTACCAATATGTCCCTTTCATCTCGAGTATTCCTCCATTTGAGTAGAACTTTACCCGTTGAACACATCGGAATATAATTCAGATACATGGAAAGTTTGCACATAAGTGCCACATATGTAGCCAAGCTACCATGTAACCCGCCCATAAGTGAAATCAGACTCAACTCAACGAGCTCGGGCATTCACATCCATAAGTGAACTCGGACTCAACTCAACGAGCTCGGAGGCCTAGTTACATCTTACGAACTTGGACTCAACTCAATGAGTTCAGACATTCGCATCCATAAGTGAACTCGGACTCAACTCAACGAGTTCGGATGCCCAAATATCCCAGTGACATGTCACTTGTATCCTAATCCATTCCTAAGGTTCAACGGGACATTTTTCTCAATCATGTGTCTCAACCATCTTCTACGAAATGCCAATACCGATACTCGGTAGTATTTCACATTTTCCAAGTATATCACATAATTTGACATATTATCAAACAATTATCACAAGTATAATATTTCATAATAATTATCATATCATTTAAATAACATTAAAACATTTAAAATAATAACTATGTTACCAACATTTACATATGAACTTACCTCGTATGCGAAAATGGCTACTTTTACCATTTCGTCCACAACTTGGTATTTTCCCCATTTTAGCCCAAATTTCAGTTTTCCTTGCTCTATCATTTAAAATATAGTCTAATTAGGACTCACATTATTAAAATTGACCCAAAATCATATTTTAGAAAAATTACAGTTTTGCCCTTAAACTTTTGCATATTTACACTTTTTCCCCAAAGCTCATAAATTAAACTTCAGCCTATTTTCTTATGTTTTATGACATTCTGATCGTTTTTCCCTTCTATAGCAACGTAAAATTCTCACTCTAACATGTACTTATGACTATTAGGTATTTTTACCGATTAAGCCCTTTTACTCATTTTGTAACACCCCAAACCTGGCCTGGAAGTTTGGCTCAAATCTGGCATCTCACATTGAAGTGTTTTTCGAAAACCATGTTTCCATTAAAAACCCTTCTTAATAATTAAAAACTTATACCCTTTTTAAACCTTGTTAGAAACCTCAACTGAATAACATTCTTAACAACTTTGTAAAAATCTTGGCAGTTGCGGAAGCTTGATTTAAAAACATTTACGGATACATGATGTTTTGAACAACAGTAGTTGCTTTGGAAAACCGTGTTCTAATACTAGCAATTATAAGAACAATAAGTAAAATTTGAAATTTGAAATCCAGAAAAATACAACGGCTTTATTACAACCCACATAAAACATTTAAAAGTAATAATCAAAACTATAAAATAAACAGTGTGTGTGGCTTCCTCCGAGCCCCTCGCAGCTCCGATCCGCCTAAGGCTGGAAATTACCTGAAAGGTTAATAAACGGGGTGAGTTTACGAAAACTCAGTGTCAAATCCCCTACTATTAAAAGGAACAGTCAGTCATATAAAAGAATTAAAAATCTAGCCCCAGCCTTACTTACAGTTTCAGTATCAATTGGGCCTTAGCCCACTATAACAGACAGTATCAAATGGGCTTTAACCCATTACAGAATAAGAAACACTATCAGAACTAGAATCAGAATCAGAATCAAGTGACAGAATCAGAATCAGTATCAGGTAACAGAATCAAAATCAGAATATGAATGCAATCCCAACCAATCCAGCCGTATACACCCCCGTACCAACCTTACACCATGTGGGGAGACTAGTCGACCCAGCCAATCGCTACACACCACAGAAATTGCAGCGAGGCTTCCAGATACTGTGACGAAGTCACCAGATACAGATATGTGGCTAGGCCACCAGAACAGATATATATATGTGGCGAAGCCACTAGATTGCAGCGAGGCTGTAAGATATTGTGACGAAGTCACCAGAACAGATATATGTGGCGAGGCCACCAAATTGCAGCGAGGCTGCCAGAACGCTTCCTCCATCAATATAAACCCGTGCCCCATGCAACAGATATACATGTCATGACATACAACATACAGAATCAAAATATCATACCCATACTTGAATCAAACAGTCACAGTCAAGTCATTCATATCACCAACATATATTCACAATCAAATCCGTCAACCACACAGTCCAAGTCAGTCACTTGCCCACAAGGGCAAAACAATCATTTAACACCCTAGGGGTAAAATGGTAATTTTATGGGTAAAACGGTAATTCTATAAATTGAGGGTAAAATAGTAATTTTGTAAATCGAGGGTAAAATAGTACTTTTGTAAATCGAGGGTAAAACAGTAATTCTATCAATCGAGGGTAAAACGGTAATTTTGTAAATCAAGGGTAAAATAGTAATTTTGTAAATCGAGGGTAAAACGGTAATTCTATAAATCGAGGGTAAAACGGTAATTCTGTAAATCGAGGGTAAAATGGTAATTCTATAAATCAGGGGTACTTTGGTAATTTTACAAGTCAAGGGTATTTCAATAATTTTATAGGTCGAGGGTATTTCAGTAATTTCACAAATTAGGGGTATTTTGGTAATTTTACAAACTAGGGGTATTTTGATAATTTTACAAACCAGGGGTATTTTGGTAATTTTACAAACAATGGGTATTTTGGTAATTTTATAAACAAAGGGTATTTTAGTAATTTTACAAACCAGGGGTATTTTGGTGATTTTGTAAACCAAGGGTATTTTGGTAATTTGGTAAATTAAAGTATTCTAAACAGGGATAACAATACGAATGGGCCTAAAGCCCTTTCTCGGCCTAAATGGGCCCACACGCTCGTGTGGCCCTTTTAGCCCAAATCTAGCCACAGATATGAGATTCACCTAGCCTAGTCTAATATTTACTACACAATCAAACAACATATCCAATTGGGCCCGTAGGCCCATTGGGCCCACATGGCCCCTTTCGACCCATCGCAGCCCGAAGTAGCCATCCTACAGCTAGAGTAGTGAGAAATACACACCTGATTGGAGACTGGAGTTAATCCACGGTCCGAGCACTCTTAGCCGGCGCCCAACCCAACCGAGCACGCCACAAAGTGAAAAGGATCAGCCAAGAAGGGTACCTTTACTCTCCTCATGGTTCTCTCTATTTAAAGCCAGCTTCGCATCCACTCTTATGTTAGCTTCCCGATGTTGGATCCCTCCATCATCAGAGTTTAAATTCAACACCAACTCTTGCCGCCCCCTATTAGCAAAATAAATGCTCTTTGCTTGCCATGGGATTCGAACCCATGCCTCCCATTAAATGCTCCACACGCTACTTGCCACTAAGCCACAAGGCTTTTTGTGTCACAATTTCTCCAACAATATTCTTAAGGCCTACCTACTACACCCAGGGTTTAATTCACCTTAAACCAAAATTTTTCCTAGAGTCCAGGTTTGAACCTAGGACTTCTCCAACACTTCTCAGCACACTTAACCACTAAAACAAGCCTTCAACTACGAAATTTTCACGCACAACAGAATATTATAAGCTGCCTTCAACCGCTCCTATGCTCAAGGCCCAAAACTTCTAGGACCAAATTCAGGGTGTTACAACTCCACCTCCCTTAAAGAAATTTAGTCCCCGAAATTTTCGTCTAATAGGGTAGTCGTGTAACATCTACCCCACTATGCTACCGCTGCGCACTCTGATCCTACTATCACTATCACACTTTAACTAGAACTTGAAACATCTTATACATACAACACTTATTCACAGAAACAGCCACATATTTATCACACATATATACAATTTCTATATCCAAACATCACATCCACATAAAATAAATACCAAATTTAAATTCAGACCAATATCTAAGGAATCCACAGTATTTCAATTTCTAAACAAACAAAAGTATTCAGAAGACTTACGGATTCGGCGCCGGAGACTCCGTGTGCCACACTTTTTAAGAGAAATACTTCAAACAGACCATGTGGTTGAAAATAATTTTCTGAAATTCAACCTTTGAAAACCCAATCCACAGCCGAGTTATTGCAACCCAGGCTCTGATATCACTAAATGTAACACCCCAAACCCGGCCTGAAAGTTTGGCTCAAATTTGGCATGTCACATTGAAGTGTTTTTCGAAAACCATGTTTCCATTAAAAACCCTTCTTAATAATTAAAAACTTATACCCTTTTTAAACCTTGTTAGAAACCTCAGCTGAATAACATTCTTAACAACTTTGTAAAAATCTTGGCAGTTGCGGAAGCTTGATTTAAAAACAATTGCGGATACGTGATGTTTTGAACAACAGTAGTTGCTTTGCAAAATCGTGTTCGAATACTAGCAATTATAAGAACAATAAGTAAAATTTCAAATTTGAAATCCAGAAAATAACAACGGCTTTACTACAACCCACATAAAACATTTAAAAGTAAAAATTAAAACTATAAAATAAACAGTGTGTGTGGCTTCCTCCGAGCCCCTCGCAGCTCCGATCCGCCTAAGGCTGGAAATTACCTGAAAGGTTAATAAACGGGGTGAGTTTACGAAAACTCAGTGTCAAATCCCCTACTATTAAAAGGAACAGTCAGTCATATAAAGAATTAAAAATCTAGCCCCAGCCTTACTTACAGTTTCAGTATCAATTGGGCCTTAGCCCACTATAACAGACAGTATCAAATGGGCTTTAACCCATTACAGAATAAGAAACACTATCAGAACTAGAATCAGAATCAGAATCAAGTGACAGAATCAGAATCAGTATCAGGTAACAGAATCAAAATCAGAATATGAATGCAATCCCAACCAATCCAGCCGTATACACCCCCGTACCAACCTTATACCATGTGGGGAGACTACTCGACCCACCCAACCGCTACACACCACAGAAATTGCAGCGAGGCTGCCAGATATTGTGACGAAGTCACCAGATACAGATATTGTGGCTAGGCCACCAGAACAGATATATATATGTGGCGAAGCCACCAGATTGCAACAAAGCTGCCAGATATTGTGACGAAGTCACCAGAACAGATATATGTGGCGAGGCCACTAGATTGCAGTGAGGCTGCTAGAACGCTTCCTCCATCAATATAAACCCGTGTCCCATGTAACAGATATACATGTCATGGCATACAACATACAGAATCAAAATATCATGCCCATACTTGAATCAAACAGTCACAGTCAAGTCATTCATATCACCAACATATATTCACAATCAAATCCGTCAACCACACAGTCCAAGTCAGTCACTTGCCCACAAGGGCAAAACAATCATTTAACACCCTAGGGGTAAAATGGTAATTTTATAAATCGAGGGTAAAACGGTAATTCTATAAATCGAGGGTAAAACAGTAATTTTGTAAATCGAGGGTAAAACAGTAATTTTGTAAATCGAGGGTAAAACAGTAATTCTGTCAATCGAGGGTAAAACGGTAATTTTGTAAATCAAGGGTAAAACAGTAATTTTGTAAATCGAGGGTAAAACGGTAATTCTGTAAATATAAGGTAAAATAATAATTCTATAAATCGAGGGTAAAACGATAATTTTGTAAATCGAGGGTAAACGGTAATTCTATAAATCAGGGGTACTTTGGTAATTTTACAAGTCGAGGGTATTTCAATAATTTTACAGGTCGAGGGTATTTCAGTAATTTCACAAATCAGGGGTATTTTGGTAATTTTACAAACTAGGGGTATTTTGATAATTTTACAAACCAGGGGTATTTTGGTAATTTTACAAACCAAGTGTATTTTGGTAATTTTATAAATAAAGGGTATTTTAGTAATTTTACAAACCAGGGGTATTTTGGTAATTTTGTAAACCAAGGGTATTTTGGTAATTTGGTAAACTAAAGTATTCTAAACAGGGATAACAATACGAATGGGCCTAAAGCCCTTTCTCGGCCCAAATGGGCCCACACGTTCGTGTGGCCCTTTTAGCCCAAATCTAGCCATAGATATGAGATTCACCTAGCCTAGTCCAATATTTACTACACAATCAAACAACTTATCCAATTGGGCTCGTAGGCCCATTGGGCCCACATGGCCGCTTTCGGCCCATCGCAGCCTGAAGTAGCTATCCTACAGCTAGAGTAGTGAGAAATACACACCTGATTGGAGACTGGAGTTAATCCACGCTCCGAGCACTCTTAGTCAGTGCCCAACCCAACCGAGCATGCCACAAAGCAAAAGGGATTAGCCAAGAAGGGTACCTTTACTCTCCTCATGGTTCTCTTTATTTAAAGCCAGCTTCGCATCCACTCTTATGTTAGCTTCCCGATGTTGGATCCCTCCATCATCAGAGTTTAAATTCAACACCAACTCTTGCTGCCCCCTGTTAGCAAAATAAATGCTCTTTGCTTGCCATGGGATTCGAACCCATGCCTCCCCTTAAATGCTCCACACGCTACTTGCCACTAAGCCACAAGGCTTTTTGTGTCATAATTTCTCCAACAATATTCTTAAGGCCTACCTACTACACCCAGGGTTTGATTCACCTTAAACCAAAATTTTTGCTAGAGTCCAGGTTTGAACCCAAGTCTTCTCCAACACTTCTCAGCACACTTAACCACTAAAACAAGCCTTCAACTACGAAATTTTCATGCACAACTGAATATTATAAGCTGCCTTCAACCGCTCCCATGCTCAAGGCCCAAAACTTCTAGGCCCAAATTTAGGGTGTTACACGTTTTCACTTAAAATCGAGTAGCACAAGTTGTCTAACATAATTTAAACCTCATATTCTATCATAAAACACCAAAATACACAAATTTCACCTATGGGTATTTTTCCAATTATGAACCCTAGGTTGAATTATTGCTAGCATAAGCTAAATCAAGTTACTGGGACTCCAAAAACGTAAAAAAATTAAAAACGAGGCTAGAACGGACTTACAATCGAGCTTGGAAGCTTGAAAAACCCTAGTCATGGTTTCTCCTTGCTATATTCGGCCATGGGGTTGAAGATGGACACATTTGGGTTTTAAAATTTGTCTTTTAATTCATTTTACCCATAAATGACCAAAATGCCCTTTTTACTATTCTTTAAATTTTTACCCTTTCAAGCCCATTTTTGTCCAGATTTTTTTAGAAATTAGTAAAATTACTCTTTAAGGACCTCTAATTAATAATCTAATTCAATTTTATGCAAAATTCTTCTAGAACACAAGTTTTTCAATTTATTCAATTTAGTCCCTAACTTCAAATTAAGCACTTTATGCATAGAATTTCTTCACGAAATTTTCACACAATCATGCAATCATATCATAGACCTCAAAATAATTATAAAATAATTATTTCTATCTCAGATTTGTGGTCTCAAAACTACCATTCCGACTAGGCCCAAAATCAGGATATTACAACTCTCCCCCCTTTAAGGATTTTCGTCCCCGAAAATCTTACCGGAAAAGTGGTCTTCACTTAGATTCCTCAATTTCATATTCAGTGCTGAAGAACTTTCACTCAGGCGGTGCCTCCAATATATCTCTTTAATTTCTCATATATTCTAAAAGTTTACGGACTCATCTCTTAATTGTTCTTAATTTTCAACCCTTCTCAGTTTCCCATGATATCATGATATAAAACCCGGATCTCAACTTGATTTAATAGAGACCGAAATTCTAAGAAATCCAACAATCAAAGAGACCTGAAATTCCATGAATCTGATAGTAGGAATTCATTCAATAGCGATATGATTTATAGATCTCGCCAAACATTTAACAATAGGATACATCACATTTTCCTCTTTTCGCCATGGAAATAATTCTGATATGGCCTCAAGAATAATCCTTCTCATTTCCATCCCAATATCAACACTGACAAGGATAATTTTGATAGATTCCAATGCTCGGCTTTAACCCATTTAACAACTTAGATTTTATGTAACATCGAATGCTCTAAACTATCACATTATCTCACTGTCTTGAAACACATCACAATTCATACAACAGTACATTACTGAAAGTCAGGAAGTCTTTACTCAATGTAGACTAGTCTAGTTCAGATGCTTCGGTTACCAATATTCTCATCTATCCGAACTTTGTCAACATGTAACAAAATTTTCAGCTTTCACAAAACGAAAACCTTATCATTCGTAGTGACTTTAACTAATATCAAACTCTTTCTAATAAATATACACTTCTCGTTTAGACTATTTACTCTTTTATCCGTACAAAATGAAATTCTATTATCAGAGTTGGGAAAAATAATCCTGACATAATTGTCACATGAAATCTTTCAAATAAATAATTCACCATACCGACTGAAACTCGCGCTTTTATCACTTATGCCTTTGCTAATGTCAAATCCTTACTCAGAAATTAGAAAAATCCCAATACTGAAATCACCACATCACCTAAATCAAATCAGAAGTATAGTCATACTTGACATGATTATCACGAGCTGAAGAATGCACTCCGAACATGAGTCATAATTGACAAAATACGGAATAAAGATAACAAGAAAACCGAATAAAAAAATTCAAGATAGAAAAACCCAAAATAAAAAATCCAGAATAAAAAGATCCAGGATAAAGAAACCCAAGATACGATACTATGTCGGAGAATCGAAAACCAAACTCATAGAGAAAATACAGAATACCCCGATAATTCTTCAAGCAAGAAAGTCCAAAAGAAAACATCATTTAATCCCACTGGAATCAAATGCAACAAGAACAATATATCTTCACATACATATATATCAGATGAAGCATCAAGCAGAAGAAACAGAATCATAATATCATATGTATTTTCTCATCAATTCTTATCAGACGAAATGAAATAGAATACCCGATGAAATAGAGCAATATAAATTATAAACCAGTCAGACTACCAATGCTTTCATCCAACACCAGAATTAGAAGACATTCCCATTTAACAAAAATTTCTTCAGAAGATCAATAGCCATAGAAATATTTCTAAGAACGGGTAAACACATAGAACATCTCAAAAGAGACTGCTAAATTTGTCCAGTCATAACTGTCACACTCAGATAGTTCACATTTCAAATATCATTTCCCCAACTAGTTTTGCCATCACAAATTCCATATTAAACCATTCACTAAAGAAGGCCAGTTCTGAATAATATTCGATTTACACTTTTTTCGACCTTGCACCTGAGTAATTCGATTTATCAAAGAGAATTCCTTCTCTAACTGGGACAGTGCATAACTCCACTAATCTTTACGTCAATCCGATACTTTACTGGCTCTGACTTTACTTATCAGCTCATTTTTAATCTCTGATCATACTTATAATTATTCTATCACTGAACTCTTTGAGTTCTCAACCGGAAACTTATTCAATACAAATCTCATGAAATTCCATTATAAGTACCATTTCGGTAAGGGGAAGGGGTTGTAGGACCTCTGACTCGACTTTTTTTTTATTTTTATACATACACATATGACACAACTTCCATCATCATAGCAACATCATCAAAATCATGTCATTCATTCAGGCAATGCAACATTCATGTTGGCTTACACCAATTTTCCTATTGTCCCATTCAGACAATATACTTATGCATACATTCTATGTTTTCTAGATAGCTTTACTTATCCATTCATTTAATTAAATTAAGTCATGCTCATGACATCATATAAGGCCAAACAAACATAGATATTTGAATCACAATCACAACTTTCATTTCGTGCATCATCATGTACATATCATTACAATCATATAATTCAGTCCAACAATTTAACATAGATAAGTTCATTTCATTATAATCCTTTATCTCATAAATTATATATCATTAACATTCATCAACATTTGACGTCTAATCAAGACAAGGACATTTTCATTCTTATTATAATATTATGACCTTTATTCATACCTATACTACTTTCTATTTATTCCGTTCATCTTATCAAGTAAGCCACATACACTACATCATATGAGCATTAAGCAAATATGGATATTTATCACATTTGTATCATAAACTTTTATTCATACTTTTCTGAACCGAGACTTATCATAATCATAATTTTACTCAAATACCTTCACATAACATTGAACATGGTCAGCGCAGCTCGGTTGGAGAGTACCCTATCTAAATAAGACGATACTCATACGCATCGGAAGACATCACACTATCAAAGATCAGTGGCATGTATAGCTAAACTTTTACACATGCTAGGTTAGTCCAAGAACCGACTAAACCTGCTCTGATACCACCAAATGTAACGCCATCATGCCCGAGACCGTCGCCAGAGTCAAGCTTGAGGTGTTACTAACTTAATTCATCAATTTAACAGCTCAAACAATTTATTTTTAAAACTTCTAGACAAGCTGGCAATCTGCATTATAGTAGTTTAAAAATTCATATCTCGAGATCCGAAACTCAAAATACAATTCTGTAAATTTTTCATGAAACTAGACTCATATATCTATCTACTAATTTTTTTCTAAAATTTTTGGTCTGGCCAATTAGTACAGTTTATTAGTTAAAGGCTCCCCTATTTCAGGGTTCTACTACTCTGACCCCTATGTATTACGAACCAGATATCTCCCTGTACAGAGTTTCAATGACTATGCCGTTTGTTTCTTATAAAACTAGACTCAATGAGGATTTCATAAATGTAAAATAAAACTCCTAATTGTTCTTTTACAATTTATAGTGAATTTTTAAAGTTAGAATAGGGGATACAGAGATCACTCTGAACCTGTACCACCAAAACTTAAATATCTCACAAAATATAACTCATATACCTGTTTTGTTTCTTTCATATGAAAATAGACTCATCAAGATTCGATTACATAACTTATTCATCATTTAATTCTATTTATACTATTTTTAATGATTTTTCAAATTCGTCACTATTGCTGTCTGAATCTATTTTATGGTAAATTTTATCTATTTCATGGTTTCCATGGATTAGCTAGCAATTTGACATACATAACTCCAAATATGATCATGATTAGCCATTACAATGGCTAATCATTATCAAGCATTTCCATACCACTCAATAACCATATCATAAGACCATATATACAAAATATTTATAATGCTATACATGCCAAACCCAAAATATACAAGCCATTATGCCAAGATGGTATACGTATAGTGTGAGCGAGCCTCCGACCATTCCCGATTTCCGAGCTGACTTGTCAAAACTACAAGGAATGAAAAGGAGGGAGTAAGCATAAATGCTTAGTAAGTTCACATGCAAATAGCAAGTAATATAACCATATAAGCAAACATAAAACATCATTTGCATAATCATCACCAAGACATTCATATCATATTTTCATTTATCATCTTACCATATTGTTGTTATATTGAGTTTTCAACCCGAGGGTTAAGTACATACCTTTTCAAAGTATCCATTTCACAACACTTACCAAAATGTCCCTTTCGTCTCGAGTATTCCTCCATTTGAGTAGAACTTTACCCGTTGAACACATCGTAATATAATTCGGATACATGGAAGGTTTGCACATAAGTGCCACATATGTAGCCAAGCTACCATGTAACCCACCCATAAGCAAACTCAGACTCAACTCAACGAGCTCGGGCATTCGTATCCATATGTGAACTCAGACTCAACTCAACGAGCTCGGATGCCTAGTTACATCTCACGAACTCGGACTCAACTCAACGAGTTCGGATGCCCAAATATCCCAGTGACATGTCACTTGTATCCTAATCCATTCCTAAGGTTCTACGGGACCTTTTTCCCAATCATGTGTCTCAACCATCTTCTACGGAATGCCGATACCGATACTCGGTAGTATTTCACATTTTCCAAGTATATCACATAATTTGACATATTATCAAACAATTATCACAAGTATAATATTTCATAATAATTATCATATCATTTAAATAACATTAAAACATTTAAAATAATAACTATGTTACCAACATTTACATATGAACTTACCTCGTATGCGAAAATGGCTACTTTTACCATTTCGTCCACAACTTGGTATTTTCCCCATTTTAGCCCGAATTTTAGTTTTCCTTGCTCTATCATTTAAAATATAGCCTAATTAGGACTCACATTATTCAAATTGACCCAAAATCATATTTTGGAAAAATTACAGTTTTGCCCTTAAACTTTTGCATATTTACACTTTTGCCCCAAAGCTCGTAAATTAAACTTCAGCCTATTCTCTTATGTTTTATGACATGCTGATCGTTTTTCCCTTCTATAGCAACATCAAATTCTCACTCTAACATGTACTTATGACTATTAGGTATTTTTACCAATTAAGCCCTTTTACTCGTTTTCACTTAAAACCGAGTAGCACAAGTTGTCTAACTTAATTTAAAACCTCATATTCTATCATAAAACACCAAAATACACAAATTTCACCTACGGGTATTTTTACAATTATGAATCCTAGGTTGAATTATTGCTAGCATAAGCTAAATCAAGTTACCGGGACTCCAAAAACGTAAAAAAAACATTAAAAACGACGCTAGAACGGACTTACAATCGAGCTCGGAAGCTTGAAAAACCCTATCCATGGTTTCTCCTTGCTATATTCGGCCATGGGGTTGAAGATGGACACATTTGAGTTTTAAAATTTGTCTTTTAATTCATTTTACTCCTAAATGACCAAAATGCCCTTTTTACTATTCTTTAAATTTTTACCCTTCCAAGCCCATTTTTGTCCAGATTTTTTTAGAAATTAGTAAAATTACTCTTTAAGGACCTCTAATTAATAATCTACTTTAATTTTATGCAAAATGCTTCTAGAACACAAGTTTTGCAATTTATTCAATTTAGTCCCTAACTTCAAATTAAGCACTTTATGCATAGAATTTCTTCACGAAATTTTCACACAATCATGCAATCATATCATAGACCTCAAAATAATTATAAAATAATTATTTCTATCTCAGATTTGTGGTCTCGAAACTACCATTCCGACTAGGCCCAAAATCAGGATATTACAGCCTATGCGAATACCACCTTATTTGTTTGGTAAGACTTTCGGGGACGAAAGTCCCTAAGGGGGGGAGAATTATAACATCTCGATTTTGGGCTTAGTCAGAATAGTGGTTTCGGAACCACTATTCTGAGGCCGGAGAAATTATTTTTTAAATATTATTTTATGTGTTATAGCATGATTATATAAGTGCATGAAAATTTTGGTGAATTAATTTTAGCGATTGTGAGCTTAATTACGAAAAACGACTAAATTGTATAAGGGGCAAAAGTTTTGTTTTGCTAGAAAATGTGTTAAATAGCTAGGGAATCATAATTGGGGGTCTATAAAGTGCAAATAGGCCTTTAAATCAGTGGTGGCCGGCCATAGAGTCAAAGGAATGAAAATTTTCAAAGGTTAGGTGAAATTGGTGACTTGTTTGACTAGAAATAAAATAAAATAAAGAGAAAATGATATCATCATTTTAGCTTCATTCTCTCCACCGAAAATACTAGAAAAATAGGGATTTGAAAGCTTGAAATTTGTATCCACTTTTCACCCTTGCAAGTAAGTGATTTTAATGGTCTTTCTTGATAATTTTTGTACTTTTGGGACCCTTGTAGCATGATCTAGCTAATAAGGGCACCATTTTGCAAAATGGTTGAAAGTCTAATGATCGTAGTGATTCATAATAAGTAATAAATATTTATAATGAAGATCAAACCTAGACTAACTATTATCACGAAGAAAAGGCAAGCGCACCTATCGAACAATAGTATAGTAATGGCAAGATCGGGATATCATACCCAAGGGAACCAAAAGTACTAGTAATAACTATCTTTTTATTATCTATCCTAAGAATAAAAGGGTTTGTTTATTAAAATAATTATCTAAACTAATTAACTAATTTAATTAAAGCGAAGAGATAATTTGGAAAAAGACTTGAAGAGAACCAATTAATAAAGACGACACCCAAGGAGGAATCCACCTAGATTTCACTTGTTATCTGACTTTGAACCGGACGATTTTTTCATTTGACTTGTTCCGTAGAGATCCCTAAGTTAAGTTATTATCTCTATTCAAGACTAATAACATCTAATCCCTAGATTAAATAACTGAGACTTTTCTCTAATTACCACTTTAGGGTTGCATTAACTCGATCTATGGATCCCCTTATTAGGTTTCACCCTAATCTGGCAAAATCTCGTAACCCTATTTCTAGGCGTTCGATCAACTCCGCTTAATTATGCCAAATCTACTCTTAGGCAGGGTCTATTCCTCCTCTGCATAAGCACATCAAATCATGAATTAATACCCGGAATATCAACTCAAACATTAAGAACAAATCAAGTATTTATCATGCAGTTCAGTTAATAATAACAAGATCCATCATAGGTTTTATCCCCCTTAGGTATCTAAGGGGTTTAGTTCATAATAAAATAAGAGTACATCTCAAAAGTATGAAAATAACTAAACATAAAGAAAACTCTAAAACCCCTGAAGGAATTCTGAGAGAGATCTTCAGTCTTGGAGTAGCTCCGGCTTTTGAGATGGATCGTCTGACTTCCTTCAAGTAATTCTCGATGTGTGGTTCTATGTTCCAAAAAAGTTCTGGAGAGCCTCCCTTTCTAGGTCATACTTAGGGTGTTTATATAGGCTTTTGATTGGCTTTCTTCCCCCTAAGTATCCTTTTTTATTGTAGAATACAACTCCTTGAAAAAAGGGACACGCTGGTGTGTCACGGCCGTGTGACGTGGTTGCCAGGTCGTGTGAGATCTGTTAAATTGCCACGGTTGTGTGGGCTCAATGGCCAAGCCGTATGAGTCATGTAAACCTTGGTCGACACCTTCAAAAGGCACATGCGTGTGAGCTGCCCGTGTGGCAAGGCTTAGGCCGTGTGGGTCTTCTTGATTTGGTCTGTTTTGTCCATTTTTTAGCTCGTTTTTGGCTCCTTTTGACTCTTGGTGCTCTCCTGGGTACAAAACATGAAATAACTGGATTAAAAGCACCAAAATCCACAAATTTAGTAGTAAACATCCATAAAAATGCTAATTATTTGGGGTAAAAACATGTATCATTTGGCATTTATCAAATACCCCCACACTTAAGCATTTGCTTGTCCTCAAGCAAAATTCTCACTTACTGCTAGAATTCATTCTTTTCAATCACATAATCAGTATTGATAATGTTACAAACTATTCCACAGAAAATTATACAGTGAGAATTTAACTATAGAGGCATTAAAGCCTCAAACAATCTAAATCAGATATTTCGATAATAAAAATATAGATAAGCTCCTTCCTTTAAGTAATTAACTTTAGTCCTAAATACACAAGAGATGACATCCTCACTAAAGATTCACTCAAATCACTCAAAGTGTTTAAGGGTCAAGATTAAGCACTCGATTGTCTAACATGAAAGTTATTACCATAGGCTTGCCTGAAAATCAAATCTCCACCACTTGTAAATGATATGATACACTAATCAAAAGGCCTTTGCATAGTTGTAATGGGGTTTAGGTTACAGGTATGGATAAAGGTCGAAGAACAGGGGTTAGAATCGAGATAGTTTCAATATGTTACCCCACTATCAAAAACTTAATTACTGAATCACAAACAAATAGCTAGAACTTTTTTACATGAGTTCATGACAACTTTAGCTTGCTGAGAATTACACACATTTTTTTAAGAACAAATCAAGTTAATACAATACAGAAATTATACTTCATGATTCAGTAACAAAAAATGGTGAACATAGTAAGGTAACAATATTAAATTCAATCTCGATAAAAAGGGTCAAATTAAGTAAGAGGATTTCAACAATAATAGGTTAATGGGTTAATGAAGAGGGTTAACCAAAGAAAAAGGTTAATAGGTTCAAAAGGGGTTCACTAAGGGTTTAATTATGTGGGAAGGCTTTTTATGGAGTCAATGGGTTAAATCCTAATTGCCTTTATCATCTCAGTATATCAAATCATACGTGTGGTCTTGACATGTATAATCGAAGCAAGTTCTAGAATAACAGTTCAATGTTGACACACTCAAACCATAAAAGAAGTGAACAAGAAAGAAAGCTATATGCTCAAAAGGCTCAAAAATCTCACCAAAAATTTGGGTTTTTGATGTCATTCCTATATACTTAAGATTTCAAGATAATACCTCAATTTAGGAAAATAATCTAAAAAATTTAGTTATCAAAATATCAACTTATCATGCTCGATTCTTTAATGTCCTATAATCAAATAATCATGCATAATTCCCATAGTCTAATTCATGACATACAACCAATAGTTATAGATCAATCAAAATTCATTCTATCAATATTATGAGAAAATCACTTAAGCACAAGACCAAATTCAGGGATTTGAGAATAATGCAAAAAGTTAGGTTCCATGTTCACCCCCCAACACTTAAGATGTACATTGCCCTCAATGTACAAAGATAGACTAGTCAACATAAAGAAAATCATAAGAGGGAAAGAGGTGAAACTCCCTGTTAGAAGGATGCGGAGCTTGATTCTGAGGCTGGAGTGTTTGGGGAAAATGGTAGCGGCCACTGTTCTTGGCTAGATGAAGAAATTGGGTCGTTGAACATGGCACTCGTTAGGTATTGTTCCCTATTTGTTTTCTAATTGCATAAAATATTCCTAGCAGCTTTGGTTGGAAGTCTGTAGAATCATGAAGAGCTTATTAAGAGTTGGTGTGGAAGAGAGTGTAGTGGAATTACTTGTTAGAAATACCAGAAAATGGAAAATAAAAATTTACTAATATAGATAAGTCTTTCAAAATAAGAAAATTGAAATGAAAATAAAAATCAAAAGAAAAATAAGAATAAAATAAATAAAATAAAATAAAAACAAGAATAAATAAAAATAAAATAGGAGGATTCAATGATCCTCGTCGGTGGGGCCCTCAGGTGGTGGGGCTGGAGGTGCGACGTGGAAGTGCTAGCACAGCTACTACATCATGGCCTGCATATCGTCCATCTATCGGTCCCGTCGCCGATCTCGCTCGTGGATCATCTCAAACTACGTAGTACAGTACTGTCCGAAGTGGGAGAGTCAGTCGGAAAGATATGCCAATGAAGCAGCCATAGGAATTGGTCGTTCCCTAAGTGGCACGGTCGAAGGCTCCTCGTGCTGTGGGGGAACATCATCAGGAATGTCCTCAAGATCCTCTTCGTCAATGGCATGAGAGAGATGGTACTGAGGAGGGTCGATCCCACGTCGGCGCTCGATCATCCGCATGTGTAACATAGTCGTAATGCCCTGTGGGGACATCTGACCTATCAGTGTAAGCGCTGATGACTGGGCCGCGGTGTTAAGGAGGCCGAAGTGTCTGGCAAGGCACGTCACGTAGGGGTCGATGGAGATCACTCCCTTCCTATGCTGCTCGGTCTAATGACGAATGGCGAAAGCAATGAAGTAGGCCAAGTCAGTCACGTGTGCATTCGCCATGCACCATAAATAGTAGGCGTCGTAGGTGGTGACGACGCTGGTGCTCTCTCTCCTCCCGGTCAATGTGTGAGCCAATATGCCATGGAGATAGCGGAGGGAAGGGGGTGAGCTGAGGCCTTCGAGCGGCTGGGGTCGTAGTTGGAAGAGAGTGGTGCCAAAGCCTTCCAACACAGGGAGGGGGAGAAGTGGATATTGCATGGTAGTGCATTCATGTCCTCCTCCTCCATAAACTCATCGGTGTAAAGTCCCAGAGCAACTCCAAACTCTGGGACACTCATCGCACGAACTAGACCGCCTAATCGAAAGTAAATAGTGCTTGGGTTGTCATTGTTCGTCATCACTACCTGTAAATGAAAAGTAGAGCATAATTCTAAGGTTAGCTCTAAATAAGTGAGCTTGGTAATAGTGAAGAACCGTTTCCATGGGTCTGTAGACAGGAGGGCGTGGATGGTATCAGCGAGCTGGACTTGCTCTACAGCAGCCCAGTCAATGCAACAACCTGTGGTGATGGGCCGTGCGCATAGTATTTGAAATAGCTCCTCTTGTGAAGCTTGTGGAAATTCAAGGAACGGGTGCCGAACTTCATCTGTAGCTCGTACCGAGGAAGAACCCGGTCCCCTACGTCTCTTTGAGGATGGGACCGCGGCCTTCTTTCCTCTCGATGACGACATAATGTACCTAAACATATATAAGCATTGATAGAATCCAAGATACATCAATAGTTAAGCAATAGGCCTAAAACTAGTATATGCTATTTAGTGTTTTAAATAAGTCAAATATAGAAAATTCTAAAGAAAATTGTTAACTTGTCTAAAACATATTTTTAATAGTAACAATATCTATGTAAAGCATGAAAAATACTAATGTAACAACACAAATTGGAAAAACAAGGTTAAAAAAGTGAACCAAGGGCTGTTGTAAGGAGGTGCACGGGCGTGTGAAGCGGAGAGAAAACCATGTGGTGGGAAAAATGGAGGGTATAGGGAGGGGGAAATGGGGATTAATGCAAGTGGAGTGACTTTGAGGGTGGTTTGGGGGTTGGGGAAGTGAGAATCTAGGGAATGGTGGCCGGAATAGGGAGTAGGGGTTGGGGGAGGGTGGATTTCGGCTAGGGTTTTGAAAGGAGGAAGAAGATGAATACTGGTTTGTTTATATAGGGGAGGGGCACACGGCCTAGGGCCACGCCTGTGTGCTGTGAGGGTAGCCCGTGTTTTTCGAATTTTTCAAATGTGGTCGTGCCTGGCTACTATCACACGCCAGTGTGTCTTGAGCGTGTATGGCACACGACCATGTTGCACGGCCGTACCTAGCTTTGTTCGCTTCTCTCACGCCCGTGTTTTATGGTAGCACGCCCGTGTATTGTTGTCCACAGTTTAATGGCACGGGCATGTCGCACGCCCGTGTCGAAGAAACAGAGTCGAGCCTTGTCCCTGGCACGTCCGTGGTTTTTTATCCTACGCCCGTGTTCTTCCTATCAAGTTCACCCACGGCCATGTCACACGGCCATGGGGATTTATCGCGCCCTGTGTCTTAGGGAAATCATGTCCTACTTCAACACGGCGGTCTCGCACGGTCGTGTCTTTTCCCCTGTTTGGCCACGGCTTTAGACATGCTCGTGTGTCTGGCCATGTGTGCTAAAAAACTGTGCAATTCAAAGATTAAGTTAATGATTCAAAATGCTAGAAATTAATTTAAAAAAATAAAGAAATCAAAATATGTTAGTGCTCGGGTTGCCTCTCGAGAAGCGCTTATTTATAGTCTAAGCTCGACTTACCTCTCTGTTGAATGATCATGGTGGTTTGAGGAGTTCATACTCCTCATTCCTGTTGTCAGTTTTAAAATAAGGTTTTAAACGGGTGTTGTTTACCTTAAAAGTACCGAACTTGGGATGACTCACCTCCACTATACTGAATGGAAAAATACTAAGTACCGTAAGAGGGATTTCCTCATTTGGTGTGGTAGTGACAATGTGAGGATCAACGGCATCTAGTAAGACTGTATCGACTTCCTGAAGTTGATTAGAAGAGGTATCGAGCTTGTTTTTGCGTAGTTTCGGTTTATCATGTGTTCTCGGTTTGTGTTCTCGTCATTCGTCTAGCTCCTCTATCCGTAGTCTTCGTTC
Organism: Gossypium hirsutum; assembly: GCF_007990345.1. Classification (NCBI taxonomy): domain Eukaryota; kingdom Viridiplantae; phylum Streptophyta; class Magnoliopsida; order Malvales; family Malvaceae; genus Gossypium; species Gossypium hirsutum. Next base: position 92,899,505 of record NC_053426.1, on the reverse strand, counting down.
TTCATGGATGTCTTTGTTCTCTTCATGATAGTAGCGCATTGTCTCTGTTGTCTTTGTTCGAGGAGGTTTCTACAATGACGATTGAATATTAGTTTTATCATCGACAGTTTTTGTAGCATTATCCTGAGTCTTAGGGGTTTTGACTGAGTCGCGTGCTTGGAGTGTTACTAGGTCGTTACCTGCACGAAGTGTTAGCTCCCCTGTGCCTACATTAATAATGGTTCTGGCAGTTGCTAAAAAGGGTCGTCCTAAAATTAAAGGTACCTCATTATCCTCATCCTTATCTAAGACAACAAAGTCTACTAGGTAAATAAATTTATCAATTTTAACGAAAACATCTTCAATAATACCCTTAGGAAATCTAACTATTTTGTCAGCCAATTGTATGCTCATCCTAGTCTGTTTGGGTTTACCGAGACCTAGTCGTTTAAACATTTTATAGGGCATAACATTTATACTTGCCCCTAGATCAGCTAAAGCATTATTCACAGATAAACTACCAATTAAGCAAGGAATTGTAAAACTCCCTGGATCTTGCAATTTGTTAGGTAGCTTATTCTTTAGAATAGCTGAACAGATTGCATTGAGTTCCACATGTGATGTAGTGTCTAATTTCCTTTTATTGCTCAGAACTTCAATAAAGGGTAAGTTAATATGCAATTTCTTTAAGAGTTTTACAAACTTACCGAATTGTTCTTCTATTTTGTCTTTCGACATCGCTTTAGGATATGGCACATGAGGTTCATGATTCGTACTTACCTGTCTGGGATCATTATCATTTAACTCTTCTCGTCCTTTGTTCATCGCATTGTTTTGCTTTATTTCTGGCTCAGGTATAACGAGTCCGTCCTTATTTTGAGCGCTAATTACATTGAGGTGTTCCCTCGGATTAGGTTCAGTATTACTTGGTAGGCTACCTTGTGGTCTTTCGGAGATTAGTTTGAATAGCTGGCCTATCTGAGTTTCGAGTCCTTGGATCGATGCTTGTTGATTCTTAAGTGCAGTCTCAGTATTTTGAAAACGGGTTTCTGACACTGAGATGAATTTAGAGAGCATCTCTTCAAGGTTCGGCTTCTTCTCTTGGTGATAAGGTGGCTGTTGAAAACCCTGAGGATTTTGTGGCTTTTAATTCTCTTAACCTCCCTAGGAAAAATTTGGATGGTTCCTCCAACCTGCATTATAGGTATTACTGTATGGGTTATTTTGAGATCTAAAGTTATTATTACCCATATAGTTGACTTGTTCTTCTTCAGTTGTAGGAGTGAAGGATTGGTATTCTATATGCACACCTCCTCCGCTTAGTCACACCTCATTATTGGATGTACCTGCGTAGAACCAAGAAAACTATCAATCTTTTTATTAAGAAGTTCTACCTGATTAAAGAGTATGGTGACTGAAACGATGTTATAAACGCCGGCTGTTTTTGTTGGCTTAGTCCTCATGACTTGCCACTGATAGTTGTTCAGTGACATCTCCTCTATGAATTCATAGGCATCTTGCAGTGTTTTATTGTTGATAGTCCCGCCAGCAACAGCATCAATCATTTGTCTTGTCGAGGGATTCACACCATTGTAGAACGTTTAAACTTGCAACCATAGAGGTAATCCATGGTAAGGGCATCTTCTCAATAGATCCTTGTATCTCTTCCATGCATCGTAAAGTGTTTCTAAGTAGATCTGCACAAAAGAAGAGATATCATTGCATAATTTAGCCGTTTTAGCCGGCGAAAAATATTTTAGCAAAAATTTCTCGGTCATTTGCTCCCAAGTAGTGATAGACCCTCGTGGTATGAGTTTAACCACTGTTTAGCTTTGTTTCTCAGTGAGAAGGGAAATAACCGAAGACAGATGGCATCATCAGAAACGCCATTGGTTTTGAATGTATCGCAAAATTCTAGGAAATTTGCTAAGTGAGTGTTGGGATCTTCATCCTGCAAGCCATCAAACTGAACAAACTACTGTATCATCTGAATAGTGTTAGGTTTTAATTCAAAATTATTCGCAGCAATAGCAGGTCTAACTATACTTGATTCAGTTCCTGTTAAAGAGGGTTTAGCATAGTCATACACAGTACGTGGAGCAAGATTTTGATTAGCTGCAATTGCAGGAGGCAGCTGATTGTCTTGGTTTTCATCCATCTCGTCGGTTGCAGGTTGAGTATTGTCTTCTTGTTCATTTTCTATGTATCGTAAACTACGCCTTATTTCTCTTTGATTTCTACGAACTGTTCGATCGATTTCTTCGTCAAAAAGTAAAGGTCCTAACGGGTTTCTTCTAGTCATAAACTATAAAAACCCGCCAAGAGAAAGAAAAAGTAAATTAATAAATAAGAAAATAAAATAAAATTGCAAGAAAAATAAATGGCTAAAGTAATAAAAATTTAGTGTTCCTAATATTTCAGTTCCCCGGCAACGGCGCCAAAAACTTGATCGCAGTGATTCGTAACAAGTAATAAATACTTATAATGAAGATCAAACCTAGACTAACTGTTATCATGACGAAAAGGCAAGCGCACCTATCGAACAATAGTATAGTAATGGCCAGATCGGGATATCGTACCCAAGGGAACCAAAAGTTCTAGTAATAACTATCTTTTTATTATCTAGCCTAAGAATAAAAGGGTTTGTTTGTTAAACTAATTATCTAAACTAATTAACTAATTTAATTAAAGCGAAGAGAGAATTTGGAAAAAGACTTGAAGAGAAGCAATTAATAAAGACGACACCCAATGAGGAATACACCTAGATTTCACTTGTTATCTGACTCTGAACCGGACGATTTATTCACTTGACTTGTTCCTTAGAGATCCCTAAGTTAAGTTATTATCCCTATTCAAGACTAATAAAATCTAATCCCTAGATTGAATAACCGAGACTTTTCTCTAATTAACACTCTAGGGTTGCATTGACTCGATCTATGGATCCCTTTATTAGGTTTCACCCTAATCTGAAAAAATCTCATAACCCTATTTCTAGGCTTTCGATCAACTCCGCTTAATTATGCCAAATCTACTCTTAGGCAGGGTCTATTCCTCCTCTGCATAAGTACATCAAATCATGAATTAATACCCGGAATATTAACTCAACCATTAAGAACACATAATTAAGAACAAATCAAGTATTTATCATACAGTTCAGATAATAATAACAAGATCCATCATAGGTTTTATCCCCCTTAGGTATCTAAGGGGTTTAGTTCATAATAAAATAAGGGTCCATCTCAAAAGTATGAAAATAACAAAACATAAAGAAAACTCTAAAACCCTTGAAGGAATTCTGAGAGAGATCTTTAGTCTTAGAGTAGCTCCGGCTTTCGAGATGGATCGTCTGGCTTCCTTCAAGTAATTCACGTCGTGTGGTTCTGTGTTTCAAAAAAGTTCTGGAGAGCCTCCCTTTCTAGGTCATACTTAGGGTGTTTATATAGGCTTTTGATTGGCTTTCTTCCCCCTAAGTATCCTTTTTCCGTGTAGAATACAACTCCTTGAAAAAAGGGACACGCCCGTGTGCCACGACCGTGTGACGTGGTTGCTAGGCTGTGTGCAATACGTTAAATTGCCACGGTCATGTGGGCTCAATGGCCAAGCCGTGTGAGTTGTGTAAACCTTGGTCGACTCCCTCGAAAGGCACGTGCGTGTGAGCTGCCTGTGTGGCAAGGCTTAGGCCGTGTGGGTCTTCTCGATTTGGTCTGTTTTGTCCCCTTTTTAGCTAGTTTTTTGCTCCTTTTGACTCTTGGTGCTCTCCTGGGTGCAAAACATGAAATAACCGATTAAAAGCAACAAAATCCACAAATCTAGTAGTAAACATCTATAAATATGTTAAGTATTTGGGGTAAAAACATGTATCATTTGGCGTTTATCATCTAAGGTTTTGTCATGAGAGTATTCATGTTGTTTGCTAAATTTTTATGGAATAAAATGAATCTTGGTTGTTAAATAAACAACTTTTGTAAAGTGGTGTTCATGAAAAACACCTAAAAAGGGCTATTTTGTAAAGTTGTAACATAAGTTGTAAATGTATGAAATAATTGAAATTTTGAGTAACCATAGTTATAAAAAGAATTTAGCTAGGCTTGGTAAAGGAGGAAATTTGATAAAAATCCATTTACGAGCCTAAGAGAAAAATCATAATTTTTGTAAAATCTAAGGGCAAAACAGTCATTTTGCCAAATTGTGAATTATAGAATGTCTTAATTAATTTAATGATTAAATGAATGAATTTCATCATGTTAGATCAAGAAAATCAAGATTTGAGCTTAAATCGAGAAAGTACGAGGTTAAGGACAAAAAGAGAATAATTGCCGAAATTGAATTCGAGGTAAGTCCATGTGACTAAATAAACATGTTATCCATGTTACTTTTAATTTACTTGAAATCTATTTTTCTATGATTGTATTTAATTATATGTTGAAGGAATATGACATTCCATTGAAACAAGTTGTATGTTAATAATGCAACTATATTATTATGATGTGTGATTGAATTGATATTGTATAAATTGTTTTGATTGTGAATATGAGTACGCATGTTGAGAAATTAATGTAATAAAGACTCTCAGTTGAACATTAGGAATAGATTTGGATATTCATGCCATGACATTGGGTGATATGTGTGCTAGTGTAAGGCATGTCTAGGACATGCATCGGCCATATTATGAAAGTCAGTGTAAGACATGTTTGGGACATGCATCGGTATTGACACGAGAGCTAGTGTAGGAAATGTCTGGGACATGCATCGGCCTCAAGATATACAAGCTAGTGTAAGACCTGTCTGGGACATAGCATCAGCTTGTTGTGTGTCAGTGTAAGACCTGTCTGGGACATGGCATCAGCCTCGATATATGAAAGTCAGTGTAAGCCCTGTCTGGGACATGGCATCGACTTTGATGTGCTAGCCAGTGTAAGACCATGTCTGGGACATGGCGTCGGCATCTTATACCATGTCTGGGGCTATTGAATATCCTGTAATACTCCAAATGGTTCGACGGGAGATTTATGGTTTATATCGAAATGAGAGAACTTATGACCATGTGGTGAGTAGTTCAGGTACTTACATGAAATTGATGAGATGTGAATTCAATTCATGTTGTATGATTAGTAAGGAATGAATATGAGCATATTGAGTAACTCAGGTATGTATGCCAAGCTCATGAGAAATTATTTCAGTTTATGATACATATTTGATGAAGATGTAAATAGGTAATTCATGTTATGAGAATGATTTTGTGATGACTTGTGATTATAGGTCTATACTTATGATGTATAAATATGTATCTTTACCAATGTGGTGAAAATGAATTAATAAGGTGTGATAAACTAGTATCATTAATTTACACTAAAATAGTTTTGGACAGCAGCCATAGTCCAAATTTGAAAATCCACCAAAAATTGTATAAATTGAGTTGGAGGCTGAACAAAATATGAAATTTAATATTAATGAGTCTAGTTTCACATAGAGGAACCGGTGTAAGCAAAGGCATTTCATATTTTGAAATATTTAAACTGTTGTGAGACAGAGTCAGAATGATTTCGAAATCCCCTATTCTTGTGACAGCCCAAAATTTACCCTAGTCGGGAAGTGGTTTCGGGACCACAAGACCGAGTCGTAAAAATAATTACTTGCTATATTCTATGCTTATTATGTGTGAACATGAGTATGTGGAAGTTTCACTCCCTAATTTTACCAATTGCA